>NC_134573.1:100558169-100858169 GCF_050947875.1 Dermacentor variabilis
TTTTTTCACGGTGTTTTTAGTGAATTTGCATGTTTTATAGCTGGTGGCAGTCCGCGAGCAGTGTCTGCGTATGGTGAGTATATGTGAGCGCCACCGTAGAGAGTCAGCTATTAAACCATAAAGTTTCTCGTAAACAGCTACATGCACTCACCAGCAAGGTTTATAAAGAGGAAAACTCTCGATCACTGGTAGTTCTGCTTATTGAACGCCCTGCCGAGAATCAAGCCCCAGACATTTAGCTTTTGTTGTAAACAGAATGCTCGACCTTAACAGCTATTCGACGATATTCAGTGATTGCATTTGCTTGCACGCAATGAAGAATGTGCGCGCTCGCAACTGAAGATTCAGAGAGGAATAATTCAAGTTATCGCGACGTGCAAGTAATGCAGGTAGCCTCAGTGCTTGAGTAAATTATTGTTTGGACGAGAAATGTCAGTGCGTTTTCGTTCACTCCTAATTTTTCTTACAGTTCTAGCACTATCTTTTTTGTGCCGCTCATATGTAAAGATACCACGACACAGTCGTTCGACCATCCTCCGTTTATACCGTTTACCCTGTGTGTAAGGGACCCTCAAAATATGGTTATACAAAGACACACACAAAAGACATTCCGTCGATATTCGTATTCCAATGAATGTGTACGTTGTTGCAATTATCATTGAAGACATCTATCGACACCGTATTGCTCACGCTGAAGCGTGCGTGCAGCCAGGCTCCTCGCGCATCCAACTGCACACGCTGCGCCACGTAGCCATGCCGCCGCGAATCCGCGCACGGCGCGGGCTCCATTCGACCAAGCGCCCGAAAATTTTGAAGGATCGGTTTGCCATTCAAGAGCGGTACATACGCAGTGACGTATGCTCATTTAGCCAATTTGACCGCAAGGAGATCCATTGATGAACAGCACATATCTTGTGGCACATACACAATGGCCCGAGTTGGCGTCAAATTCATTGAAGAGTGCCACAGACGAAGTGACCAAAGGGGATCGGACGATTGGTTTCAAACCCTGTTTCATTAGCATAGCAGTGCGCTGCGCTACCAATTAGGCCATGGACTCCCAGTAACCCAAGTTCGCGGGAAAATGGTTACAGACATAGCTAGATAGGCAGATAGTCAGTCCCCAGACAATGCGTGAAGTCCCCTGAAAATGCTAATAGAATTACTAAAGTGGAATCAGCTGAGTCACATGAACGTCCGAAGCCGTATAGACGAAGATGAGACAAAATAATATACTGTACTTATTTATCCATGATATAAGAACGATCGCAGTGCCAGGGTAAATAAATTAGGAATTATTGCAAGTAGCTCGAAGTTATCGATGGGCTGCCTCAAGAATTACGACATGTCCGACAGAACTTCGTGTTGGTAAAGCACATAGTTAATCGCAACGACAAAGCCACGATGAAAGTCGTCGCTGGCGCTACGAGGCTCTGTGGCGTGTCTATGTTGTCTTTCATCGTGGCTGTGTCCTTGTGCTGTATCAGGACCCTGGAGCAAGTGCCAAACTTCACAAGATGTCCTTCAGCAGAGGTCATATTTGCGCCACAATGTTGCTGTTGCTCGTTACGCCACTGCTGCTGGTTACGCCACTGTTTCTGGTTGAGCGTTGTCAGACAACTCACACGCCGCTCGCGCTTTGGCTATGGCTACGTTATTTTTTTATATCGAACTACGTTACATACCCAGCGGCAAGCACATACCAAGTTACTCACGTTGGTGTGAATGAAGTTCATTGCATGCACAGCGGCACACAGCAGTGGCACATTGCCATTGACCCAAGATGGACTGAATAAACCCACAGGCCTACAACACCACGCTGACGACAACTACGACGGCGAAAATTCGCCTGGAGTGTCCGTATAAATTCTGTCGCAATAAAGAAAAACAACACGCCCCTAATACACGCGTATATATAAGAGTTCGTTGAAGGACCACAGAACAAATCTTGAGCGCCACGCATTATTTTGAAGGAATCCAAACTAGGTGACATTTTAACTATGTCTAAATAGAAACAGTGAATCAGTGCACTGTCTAAGGCGATCGACACTCGTTTATTCAATGACTGGCAAATATTGTGTACAGACGACCTACTCCATTTGTTTGTTCATGAACTCGATCGTCTGTGCGATAAACGCGGCTATCCTACATCCTACACACACACATCCTACACTATCCTACACACACACACACACACACACACACACACACACACACACACACACACACACACACACACACACACACACACACACACACACACACACACACACACAAACACGCGCGCGCGCGCGCACGCACGCACGCACGCACGCACGCGCACGCACGCACGCGCACGCACACACACGCACGCACGCACGCACACACACACACACACACACACACACACACACACACACACACACGATCATAATGTGATCACGGTGTGTGTGTGTGTGTGTGTGTGTGTGTGTATATGTCTAAACCCTAGTGTCATGTCTTTAAGTTGCTGTTTAAATCGCAAACTCTAGTCTCATGTTGTCTTGAAGTTTCTGTTTAACTCCTGTCGTGTTATGATTGCAGTGCTGTAATACACACATATATATATATATATATATATATATATATATATATATATATATATATATATATATATATATATATATATATATATATATATATATATATATATATATATATATATATATATATATAAGGAAAGAAGCTTGTTCACGCAAGTCCCTAGGGATGCAACGTTGTAGTGCGCTATCCAAAATCACACGTGCAAAATAGCATTCGGATGGCCCGAGCCTCTCCATAATGTGGTGTTTATTGAATCTCAGTATTGCTGATAGTGTTTGCAGCGCCTCCTTGAACAAAGAGAAATAGAATTGTTTATAGCGAGGCTCAGGTGTGGCCCTCGGGCTCTGACCTGCTGCTCTGCATCGGTGAAGGGCTAAGCGATGATCATTACTCATTTTCTTCTTTCAACAAGCACAATGTCGGACACACTTAAACGTGCTACATACGGCCAAAAACGCCTCTTTCGAATGATACCGACGAATTCTGATAACCCGCACACACGAACGAACAAAGGATCCTTTACGTGACGCTCAAGGACACCTTACCAGATGAAGTTTCGCCGTTCACACACGGTGCGCCACGAATCCCTGCTTATGTTTTCAATGAATAACACAGCCAAACACATGGCGCTTCTTCTTTAAACCGAAACAGACAAAACGATAAAGGTAGTGCATATTGCTGCGCGCGTGTGGTATTTGACTGTTTGAACGAGGCGCGTGGGCGCCATCACTCGAGAAAAGAGGAGGAAAAACTAATTGGGCTCGCGCGGTGAATCTAACCGGTCAGCGCTACAACCTCTGTTGCAAATATAACCTGTAAATAGTTGCTTGTCTTACTGACTCCTTCTTCGCGTGACAATATTTTCAATTCAAAGTAAATAGAAAAACAAGGAGTACTAAGTTCTAGTGTTGTCAGCATTAGAAACTTTCAGGGTTTACATCACTTATGGCGCATTCTGCTAGCGTTTAATTCTTTCGGATGTTGCGGAGAACTGCCGTTATTTCGCTTTTTTTTTTTTTTGTTATGAGCTCGTGTATCAGACACTAACGGCGCACAGTCAGCCACGACTGCACAGGCTCAACCGACTCACAGGTACCGCGTTTTTTGGAAGTGGTTATGCCTTCCTGGGTCGTGGAAGTGCCGCTGTGGGAACACGGGCAAACGTTCCCGCATTGCGGCGGCGCGCTTGTTCTTAGGATATGCCGCTCTTAAGAAAATAAACGTCCAACGAAAAAGAAAAGGTGCACGATGTTGCCAGACCCTGACAAAATTTAGACCCTGCAAATCACGCACCGTATAGGTCGGATAGGGACGAAGCCACAGACCAAAGAAACTGCAAGGAATAAATATGACGTTGGGTGTCGTAACTGTGGCAACGACAGCAACAGTTTCAGGTTATCATACCGTAAAACCTCGCAGACAGACAGGTGCGTGATTGCTATGCACAAAAATGTTTTTGCAAGCACTAAAATTATAAACAAGTCAGCGTTGGGGTTTGTGAAGTTTTTTTATTATTATTATCGAAGAGTTGCGAACGAGATTACCCTTCTATGACTAGAAATGAGTTCCGATATGTGTCCTTCCGCTGGGGACTTTCACGAAATAAGACACTCCTTTGTCCTGTGCCACCCCAGGTGTACGCCTTTCACATATGTGGTAAAGGCTCTTGGAGCACCCGTGTGTACGGAATATAAGTGGCTCACACGGAGCTCACGGTGTCGTCGACGCTGCTCCATCACCAATGCGTTGAGTTAGTTCTTCACCCATCTGCAGCACGATTATTGTATATGTTATCAGAGCGCCAGCGATCTGCAAGAAACAGAAGGAAAAATTGGGCGGAACACATGTCACGATGACTATCAACGGCAGTATGTTTGGCATTGAATAAATAATGCGGCACAAGGTTTTGCCACCACCGAAACAAGTTATGTAAGAGGCGTGTACTACAGCGGGACTCCACTTTAGCGCTTCCGTAAGAACACTCGGCGGCATCAGCGGCGCCGCCAGGGAGCCTACGCATGGCCTCCGAAATGCGCGGCACACCAGCCTGTGCCAACGCTCAGATTCGCGTCACGCCTTCGTTTCTCGCGCTTCTTTCTGGACACGCTGCGTCATACAGTGGAGTTGCCGAGAAGTCCATGCGTGGCCTCCGAGACTAGAAGCATGGTGCGCCGGGGCCTAGGAACGCTGGGAACTGTTTCCTCGCTTACTCAATAGCACACCCAATAGCAACTTACTGAGTCATGATCCACGTATGACCACCAACTCGTCCAACCGGACCTAACATGGAGGATCAAGAATCGTATAGTGCTACCCAGCCTGTTGCGCATTCTCTCCTGCCTTCTTCGATCGTCCAAGGACTGTTTGCATCGACCTCTGGGACCACAATGGAAAGGGAAAAAACTCTGCGCACCTCGCCGCTCAGCGACATGGTTAGGCCTGGCGATACAACCGGCATGGCTAGGCCCGACGAGAAAACCGGCGCGGGGCCAGCGCTCAACATCAAAGGTGCGCCCGTCCCACTGTCAAAATTCAGTGGCTACCAGAAGCGACACTCGCCGCAAGACTTTCTGGAGAAGTACTCAGAGCACTGCGATATTGCGGGGATCGCACCTGATCGCCGTTTGCAGTTGCTTCCAGCAGCGTTGGAGAGGTCAGCCAAACAATGGTGGCGCTTCTCAGGTGCGCATCCCGACTGGCAATCCTTCGCGTCCGAATTTACGGCGGAGTTTACCACCGTTGATGACTACAAGTTTGAACTAAAAGCAGAGCTAGATCAGCGCACTCAGCATCCGGCAGAAACCTCAAGCAATTCATTCACGTCATTGCCGCATACTAGGAATGTATAGCGGAGCCTGTTTCAGATGCCGAAAAGGTGGAACGCGAGCGGAGACAAATGCATCCGACATTCCAAGACCTAACAGCCAGCATGGGCTTCGCAAACCTGCCAGAAATGGCGAAGACGGCCGGCCCAATCACGGAACACGCTTGGCATCGCCTGCGCTACGCGCCACCGCCACCCTCACCTGTGCAGTTCGCTCACGCGCCGAACACGCGGGGTGACTACACTTCGGCACCGCAACAACTCGGCGGAGCGCCTCAGAGTTTCGGGGTTCAAGCGACGCAAGGTATCTCGTGATTCGAGCCGCCAAACCGCAGTATCACGTGTCGGCGGTGTAGCGATGTTGGCCACATTGAACGCCAATGCGCTACTGCTAGACCACGCAGACAACCCCGCGGTTTTCATGTCAATTCCCCGGGGCACCTGCAAGCAGATTGCCCGGGAAATGGACGAGCGTAGCCGCTTCTCCAGCCGGCGGCTACGCAACGTCCCTGCAAGTACTCGCAACAGCCGGAAATAAAGAACCATTGCTTGAACTGTTGATTGGTAACAGTGTCTTTTATGCACTCATGGACACTGGGGCAAGCGTGAGGTTAATAGGTAGCCGTGCCATCGCAGAGGCCAAGTGCGCGGGAGCCACCTTTAGGGAAGAAGCCCGAACTCTGAGGCTTGCTCAGGGCTGGTCACAAACTGCACAATCAGTTCGTTATCGTATTCGTTGGCAAGGTGGGTTCAGGAAGCAGCGTTTTCTTCCTTTGCCAGAGCTGTGTCATGATGTTGTCCTCGGGCAGGATTTTCTTGAGCTGACAGGTATTTCTCGCCCCATGGGCCTTGGCGGATGGTCACTGCCGTCTGGCCCATATCGGCTCGTCAAATGTAAAATGGCACCGAAACGGCCATCTGCGTCGGATGCTGGACACCGACCCCTGTCAATCTGTAAGACAGCGTTGCAATGCGAAAAGCAAGGTCAAGAGTCCAATGAAAATGTGGTCAGCTCTCTACAGGCACTTTTTGTAGATGCGTAGGATGTATACCACAATACCACTGAGATTGGCGAGTGTAACCTAGAGAACCTTCGGGAGGAGCAGAAGCAGAAAGTTAATAACATACTTGCAGACCATAACCATATTTTTACCACTCTACCAGGCTGCACGTCCCCGCTGGTTCACAAAATAGACACAGGCAGCCACCCACCAGTTAGATGCAAGCTGCGCCCGGTTAACAGCCAAAAGAGAGAAATTCTTGATGGGTGTATCCAAGATTTGCTGGACCAAGACCTCATTGAGGCCTGCTCCAGTTCCTGGGCCAGTGCCCCTATATTAGTAAAGAAGAAAACTGGTGGATATCGCCTAGAGGTCGACTACGGATCCTTAAATTCAATCACAACTGTTCCAGTATATCCCACACCCCGCACAGACGGGGTACTGGCTAACTCGGCCGCGCTAGGTGGTCCACGAGCCTCGACCTTCCTCAGGGCTTCTTTCATGTGTCGGGTGCTCCCGAAGATATACCGAAGACTGCATTTCTGTGCCATAGAGGAGTGTTTCAATCTAAGCGAATGCCATTCGGGGTAGCACGCGGGCCGGCAGCATTTCAGCGTCTTATGGACAAGGTGTAAGAAGGCATAAAACACAACTACTGCATGGCATTTCTTGACGATGTGCTCATTTATTTAGAAGCGTTTGAGGACCACCTACAATTCCTTCTGCAGGTCTAACATTCAATCCCAGCAAAGTTACATGCTGTGAACAGGCATTAAAGTTCCTTGGGCATGTAATCTCTCCAGGCAAATGTCAACCTGACCCGAACAAGGTGCGAGCGCTTGGAGAGTTCCCATGCCATAAAACAGTCAAGGAGCTCCAAATGTTTTGGGCCTTGTGGGATACTACAGAAATTTTATCCCCTGGTTGTCTGACAAAGCCAGACCCCTCACAGCTCTCCTCAAGAAAAGAGCCCATTGGGTTCGGGGTGCCGAGCAACAGACAATATTCGAGACTGAGGCTAACGCTGGAAGGAGAGGTGGCTGTGGTATCGCCTGACCTGAACAGGCCCCTTTTGATAGAAACAGATGCCAGTGGCACTGGCATATCGGCAGTGTTGTTGCAGGAAGTCGAAGGTGAAGTCGGGCTTGTTTTATTTATAAGCAGGACCCTCAGCGCTGCTGAAAAGAACTATACTGTTCAATAATGGGAATGCCTTGCTGTGGTGTGGGCTGTCGATAGATTCCGACCGTATGTAGAATTCACATCATTTGAGGTGCATTGTGACCATGAGTCATTGGCTTGGATGTTTACAACTGAGCAGACATTGTGCAGAGTGCGACGGTGGGTGTTGAGATTACAAGGGTTCAAATGTACCATAAGACATCGTAAAGGACAGGCCAACATACCAGCGGCTGCACATAGCAGGTGCCCCATCTCTGCTGCCGAATCTGCTGAGCCTTCTTTGGCGGAGGACTGGTTTCCGATCGAAGTGCAAGAGCCACAACAAATCATTCGTTTTGGACTAGCAGCCCCTGTTGACGTGACTGATGTGTCACCACTCACCGATACTGCAAAGTTTCAGTTGGAACAACGCAAGGATTCACTGCTGCTGCAGCTGCTGCAATACTTAATGTCTGGCCTGCTACCTGGTGACGCTAAAGAGTCCAAGAGGGTTCAGGACCTAGATGATGACAGCCAAATCTCGAACAATGGTATCTTTATGTACACGCTCGGTGAACGTAAGGTGGCCTGGCTTCCTCAACACTTAAGAGATACGGTACTGAAAATGGAGCATGACCACCTCCTAAGTGGGAATTTAGGCTTTTTTAAAACTTGGAAACGTGTGAAGAGCCGGGTCACATGGCTCGGTATCCACTCTCATATTTCCCGTTACATCCACAGCTGCCAGCAGTGCCAGGCTTTTAAACCTCACCGGCAAAAACCAAAAAGACTGATAGACAGTTCATGGGCCATCCACCCAATGCAGCAGCTAAGTGTGGACCTTATTGGGCGACTGCCCACAACACTTCGGCGCCACAAGTACATCCTGGTGGTGCTGGACAGGTTCCCGAAGGTTGTGGAGCTTTTTCCATTACGTGCGCCTGCCTCCAAACTGATCATCGATAAGATGATGGATGTTTTTTTTTTGCCGGCATGGTGTGCCTAGCTCTATCTCTAGCGACAATGGCAAAGCAGTCATAAGCAAACTGTGGAAAGGCGTTCTCAAGTACTGGGGAATCAAAGACACCCACACAATCCCCTACAGACCAGCAGGACAGACTGTGGAACGCCATAACGCAACGGTTAAACAATGCCTGGTCGGCTACTGCACTTCCCACAGAAACTGGGATAAAAAGCTGCCCGAACTGACGTTTGCAATGCGCACGTCTGAAAGTGTAGTTACTGGCTTGACGGCTACCTTATTGTGCTATGGGCGGGAACTACGGAACCCGTGGAGCCATCACAATCAGGCAGCTGGCACCGAGGTGCCTCCTTCTTCGCCTCATGCCCTAGCTGCTGAACTGGATGTGTACTTTCGATATGCCTGGTCCTTTGCACAGGACCACCAAACTTAGGAAAAAGCGAGCCAGGCAAAGTATTACAACAAAAAGCGAACTCCAGCAACCTTCCAGGTTGGAGACTTGGTTCTCGGGGACACGCACCCGCTAAGTAAGGCAGCTATTGGATTCATAGCCAAGTTTGCCCCTCGACATACAGTGACATTTAGAAGGGACTGCACGCGTTGGACGCAATACCTACAGACTCGGAGACCTGGCTACAGGGAAACAAAAAGGCCTCGCTAATGCAGACCAGCTGAGCCCTTATCATGCGCATTGGAAGCCTTCTTCACAGGATAAAGGGGCGGGGGGATCTGTGACGGTACCGGGCCGACGCCAGGTGGCGTAGAGTCGCAGGAACGAGACGGTAGGCAACTGTGTAGAGTAGCAAGCATGGGACGGTAGGCAGCGGTGTGTGGCGGGCATGGAGAACTAGAAAGGCGTGTGTGCGCGGTCGGCATGCGGCGAGCGCGCGACAACGAACTGAGTGAGTGAAGTAATCGGTGGAGCAAGCGGCGTATGGTGCGGCGAGACGGAGCGCATACTGCGTGTGTGTGAGTGCGCCGATGATTTCCCGAAAGAAAGAACGTACTTGACACACTTCGCGGGTGACTCTTGCATCGCAGCGTACAGTATTTCCTGACACGGTTAGATCGCAAACTTGTTGAGCTCTGGGAACAATGCGAACGAACAGCTTCTTTTAGCGACACATCTTTATTATCGGACACCAGATACATAAGTAGCTTACTTATGAACCTGGTAGCTCCCCGATTGCCGCTTTTTTTTATCCCACGCCTTGCGCTTATTGTCTGGCACTGGAAATGTGACACAAGCATGTTCATTCTTTCTCTGGTAGTTTATCTCGCTGGAATGCTAAAGAAATGGCACGGAGTAGAGAGGAAGCACACCACTACAGTCCTACATTTCATAAACTACATTCTCATAAACACTTGAAGTGAAAACTACCTTGACTTCGCGAGCTAATGTGTTTAGTTTGCGAGTGTGTGTACGTTTGTGTGGCGTTTTCTTTTAGTGCGTCAGATATCTTAGGGCACTTCACGCACTTCCCAGGGGCTATCTATCTATCTATCTGTCTGTCTGCCTGTCTGTCGATCTATCTATCTATCTATCTATCTATCTATCTATCTATGTTTGAAAGTTTGTATCTAACCCTTTTCCCGCCTACCTATAGATAACTGGTAGCCAGTGCTCGAATGGTTAACGCTTTAGTTTAGGTAAAAGCGTTCTAAACGAACCATCGTTCATTGAGTATGTGCAAATGTGTACATTCGTGAGTATATATGTAGGCACCGCTGTTCTAAGAAACTCGTTGACACGGAATTGAAGCACTGCATATGTGTCACCTGGTTTGTGCTGGCCTTCTATGAATCTATTTGATGCCAACTTGGGTCACTGGGTGTTTGCCTGTATGTGCGTGCCGCTCTTCAACGAACGTCTCTTCAACTTAGGTAACTGAGCATGCGCCACTGCGAAAGTGCCGCTCTACAATGACGAAAGAAATCCCTTAGGGTTCTCCGATACAGGGCGGAATCGAACCGACGTCACAAGAATATCTCAGGGACAGTAACCCGACACATTAGCCGCCTGCGCCACAAATTTACTGCGTATATGCCGCTTTCCTATGAGCATTCCACCAACTTGGGACACTGAGTATGCGTCACTGAGTGTGCGACAAGCAAAGGAATAATTCTCAGCGTTCGCAGGTACCTGCATGTCACGTTTCTCGTCTTGGATGCAACGCACTGACTTCTCGGCAGTGCCACTAGATGGCGCAGCGTGTCCAGCAAAAAAAGAAAGAAGAGCGAGAGAACTCGGTTGCTACATGAAGTGTTTCTCAGCGTCCACGTGCACCGCCGCAAATTCATTTCGGAAGCCACGTGCAGGCTTCGTGGCGACGACGATAGATGGTGCCGAATGTCGTTAGGTAAGTCCGAAAGAGGTACCCTCGGCGGCGGTACAGGCCTCATAACTCGTTTCAACGGTGGCAACAGGTTATTTCGCTATGTTGATTTCATCATAAACGCGTTGCCGTCACAGTAATGCTGAGATGGGTTTCGCTGCAACTTTTTAGAGAGCAGCCCTTAGACGCCCGTTGCTGCGTTGAGCGTCGGCGTGCCTCGTCGGCGTAATAGAGCGCACTCGGAGTGCAGCGAGGAATGAAAGAAGGCATTAGCGAAGACAGCGCGACGAAGAAAGCGGAAGAGGGGGTTACAGTTAGAGCATGTGGCTGAAAGCGGAGGAGGAGAGTGTGGCGAAGGAGTGAGGAGAAAATCAGAAAACTGCGATGGCTAAGAAAGCGCGAGGAGGAAAGCGGAGGAAGCCACCTTGAAGCGCTACCAGATGACGCTCATGTCGCACATCCACTGGTGGATTGGTGGAAGAGAAGTAGGCAAACGACAAAAGACGGAGACGTACAAAAGCAAAGTTCGCAATAGGGGATCAGAAAATTTGGTTGTGGGCGTTCATAGCGTTTTTTTAACCTAGGTAGGGCATTAGGCAGTATAATAGCAAGAGCTTGGTGGCGCAACCCACCGCCCCGTTCAAAAGGGGACGCTCATAACATCCATCCATCCATCCGCTGTAGCGGCGGCGCTGGCCGTCCGGGAGAAAGAAACAAAATAACCGGAAAGCTCGTTTTTGCGCACAGCATTCGCCGCAAGCGTTTCCCCGTAAAGATTACAGTAGCATAAGCTGCAGTTGCCGGGAAGTGTGTGGCCAGTCTATATATAACGCCACGCACCGCAGCTCTGGCATTCGGTGCGTTCATCGATGTGATGCTTGAATATATCGCAAAATGAAAGCACGTATAGAAATGCTCTCAAATCTCGCATTAAGGAGTATTGTAATCGTCAGTGATATTTTAAAATTTTATACAAACACCTAAACATACTTCAACCGTACACAATCGCCGGAAACTGCTGGTCATCTCTACAGCAAGCGGAAACCGAATAATCCGAGCGTACGCGCCGTCACCAAAGTCGAAAACTTGCTACGAGTGGAAAGTTATGTGAGCTGGCTTGCGTGCTTTGTGTGATGTCAGCATATCACCTCGCTTAGACGTACCGAGAGAATAAGCGGCTTGTCTAGAGGAAAGAAGCCTGCTCCACTAAGGCGCATCCCCTCAGGGTCGATGGTATAATGCAAGAACTCCACCTGCGCAAAAGAAAGAGGGCAATTGAGATTGCGACGCATTGGGTACAGCAGTGTTACAATAACCAACCCGGCGTGCAGTGGGGAGGAACAAACAACACAATTTCCTTTGTGACATAGTACACACTTTACGGACAATAAATCAGTAAGCGTAGTAAGGCGCTTACAGCTTGTGGGTCTTCGAGCTCAGCATGCGAAAGGATAAAAGGCCTGCAGTTGCTGTAACCGTCAGCTTTGCGCTGGTTGCACGCATAGCTCGCGGCGACTACTGGGCGTGGTTGTGGCCGGTTCTGTGTTGCGGAACACAGCCTCGACCAGTCAAGGACACCAGAGCGGGAGTGAAAAGCGAACCCGCAGACAGCAGCACACAGGAACTCAGGAACAGGTCTTGGTCACTTGAAACCATCTGCCCGGTCCATAGCCCCGGGTTACAAAGGTAGAAAGAAACTGTTGAGAGCACTAGAACCTATCACTACACCGAGGTTGGTTGGCAGTGTTAGCAGTGCGTTTTAGAGCCACTCACTAGCGACAGGATCAGCCCGGTTGCCAGCACCAGGTCACTGGACCATCGTAAAACCTAGAACTTCCTATGGAAGATGGCGCTGCATGGAGCGGACGTGAAGCCGATGATGATGATTTCCCTAAATCCATTGACAATACTCACTCAGAGAGAATAGCCAGGAATCGGGTGGATTTGAGACATGAGACTTGTGACTCGCGACCAAAAAGCGACCGAAGGCGACCGCAAGCCCGGCGGAGCGCGACCCGCAAGTCGCAATCCCGGAGATTATCGTTCTCAGAGAGATACTCTCGGAATCTACGCGGAATTTGCCGTGAGGCGGGAGGAGGCCGGATGTAGGCACATGAAAGATCACTTCCGGTGTGCCTCTGATTGGTTTAGCAGTTTTCCGACCACGGTCGCGCGACTGAAAAATCGCGCAGAGAGCGACTGGCCCAAAATGGTCGCTTTTCGAGAAAAGCGACCTTTTGCGACTGGTCGCTTTACGACCAACTTGGTCGCGCGACCACTGTCAGTCGCCGGTCTGAAAGATCCTTAAATGACTCACAGGCCGTATGCACTGGCGTCAATAAATGTACCGTAATGTTGGCCATCTAGTACAATGAATATCTGCACTATTCGGATTCAGGAGAGTGTGTGTGGATTCAGGAATATATATATATACACGTTCACTGTACCTCGTCACAGAGCTTCGCAGTGGACGGTACGTCGAGCCTTCCTTCGTGGCTCCCAGCGATGACAACTCGAATCAACCGCCTCCGACACCTGCTGCCACTTCGACAACCTACATCACTCTCCCCGCTCCTCGTGATCCTGGCGTATTCTCGGGCAAAGATGGGGAAGACGTCGAGGACTGGGTCAGCCTATACGAACACGTCAGCCGCAATAACCGGTGGGACCCTACTATCATGCTCGCCAACGTAGTCTTTCACCTCGGTGGCACACCTCGAGTTTGGTTTCGGACGCACGAAGATGAGCTCACCAGTTGGGATCCGCTTAAGCAAAAGCTCCGAGAATTGTTCGGCAACCCCTACGGTCCCCAACCTGCCGCGCAGAAGGCGCTTTCCGGCCGTGTGCAGACTTCAACAGAGCCCTATGTCACGTACATTCAGAACGTCTTGGCTCTGGGCCGCGAAGTTGACGCACACATGACTGAGTCAGACAAGGTTTCCCACATCCCCAAAGGCATTGCCGATGACACCTTCAACTTGCTCGTATTCAACAATGTGCCGATGGTGCATGCAGTTATAAAAGAGTGCCGCCGCCTGGAACTCGCTAAAAGCCGACATATCGACCTGCGGTTTGCCCGTCTGCCCAACACGCCAGCGACATCTTCCTGTGCCGACGCTCCCCGTCCCAACAACACTAGCGATATTACCAGGATCGTCCGGCGTGAGATAGAGGCTGCCTATCCGCCTGCCTCACCAGCCCTCCAGCCCCACCCAGCCCCACCAACGCACCTGCAGACACGGTTTCCCTGATCCAGGCAGTTGTCCGCCAGGAGTTCGAAAACATGGGCCTTCACACCATCTGCTCGGCCCATCGCCCTGATACCCACCCGGCTTCTTCGATTCCACAGCGTCCCGCATCTTCTTACCCACCACGTTTCCGCAACCCATCTAAATGGCGCACTGCGGACGACAAGCTCATTTGTATTGACTGCCGTCGAATCGGGCACATTTCTCGGCACTGTCGCAGTCGCTGGACTTCCCCGACCCGGTCTACTTACACTGCCTACTCTCGCCCCTCAGGTGGCCTTTCTCGTCCCTATGCCGCACGCTCCGATAATGCCGCCACTGATTTTCCTGCGCCGAACCACCCCTATTCTCATTCACCTTCACCCCAACGACGACAATCTCGCTCTCCCCAGCCCCGTCGCTCATTTTCGCCGTCTCCCTTCGGACGCCGCTCCCAGCCGGAAAACTATATGGTGCAGCGCCTCGAGGTTACGCTGCATTGCTCCCTACGCCGCCAAATCCTCTACTGACGTTGCTCACTCATCTGAACCTTCTTGACGTGCAAGTCGACGGTGTTTCTGTATCTGTTCTTATAGACACTGGGGCGCATTTGTCGGTAATGAGCGCTGACTTTCGTAACCGCCTGTAGAAAATAATCACGCCCGCCACAACGCCTGTTGTCCATGTCGCCGATGGCGGAACAGCCCCCGTAATTGGTATGTGTGCCGCCCGCGTCTCCTTCGCCGATCGCTCCACAATCGTGCTATTCACAGTCATCGCCCACTGTCCCCACGACATCATCATCGGCTTAGATTTCCTCTCCGCACATTCTGCTCTCATCGATTGTTCCGCCAGTACTCTCCGCCTTGTCCTGCCTGTTGTCGATCCCGCTGAACCATACCCTAGTCACCTCAGTTCCGTCAACTTCGTTCGATTGCCACCTTCGGCACTGACTTACGTTGACTTAGTGTCATCTCCACCCGTGCCCGACGGTCACTACATCGCGACTCCTATGCAAGACTTTCTACTTACACACGGGATCACAGTACCTCTACAGTTTTATCTATTACGGCGAATTGCGTCTGCCTGCCAGTGGTCAATTTTGGCTTCACGACACAATACTGCCACGCGGGATGTCTCTCGCCCAGCTTTGCTCATTCGAGGATAACTCAGTAGCATCTATTGCAGTAGACGACAATTCAGCCGATCCTCCTCTACCAGCGCAGTCGGCAACTTGTACCATCGCCGACTTACAGAAAATGATTGCGCCCGACATGCCGTCCGAGTGCGCTCGTGTTCTCTACCACATTCTGTTTTCCTACCACGATATTTTTTACTTTAACGATCGTCCTTTGGCCCAAACTACTTTAACAGCGCATTAATACCGGCGATGCCCCTCCTATTCATCGCCGCCCGTATCGAGTGTCACCAGCTGAGAGTCAAGTTATTCACGCAGAAGTTCGCAAAATGCTTGCCAAGAACATTATGTAACCGTCATGTAGTTCATGGGCGTCACCTGTTGTACTGGTCAAAAAGAAGGATGGCTCATGGCGCTTTTGCATGGATTATCGGCACCTTAAGAGGGTTACCAAAAAGGACGTGTATCCCCTACCTCGGATTGATGACGCCCTTGACTGCCTCCATGGTGCTCGCTACTTCTCCTCTATTGACCTTCGCTCCGGCCATACTGTCAGATTGCCGTGGACGATCTCGACCGCGAGAAGACTGCTTTTGCAACACCCCACGGTTATTATCAATTCAAAGTGATGCCGTTCGGTCTATGTAATGCTCCTGCCACTTTTTAACGCATGATGGACTCCATTCTTCACGGTTGCAAGTGGTCCACGTGCCTGTGCTACTTGGACGACGTTATAGTATCCTCCCCAACGTTCGCTACGCACCTCGATTGCCTCTCGGCAGTCCTGAACGTTTTTCGTCGAGCCGGTCTGCAACTCAACGCATCGAAGTGCCAATTCGGCCATTGCCAGATTACTGTCCTTGGACATCTCGTTGTTGTCCTTGGACATCTCGGACCGGACCCAGGCAAGATCCATGCTGTTACGCACTTCCTTGTTCCGAAGTGTGTGAAGGATGTGCGCAGCTCCATCGACCTTTGTTCGTACTTCCGCTGTTTCATGAAAAATTTCGCGGCCATAGCACGACCACTAACCGAGCTTTTCAAAAAAGGCGCCCCTTTCCAGTGGGGCATAACGAGGCCTCTGCATTCTCGCATTTAATCGACCTTCTCACAACGCCTCCCGTTCTGGCCCATTTTGATCCTTCTGCGCCTACCGAAGTCCGTACTGATGCCAGCGGTCACGGAATTGGCGCAGTACTGGCACAACGCCAGCGCGGCAACGACCGTGTTATCGCTTACGCCAGCAGGCTCCTCTAACCCTTGGAGCGCAACTATTCCATCACTGAGTGTGAGTGTCTGGCCCTAGTTTGGGCGATTGCGAAGTTCCGCCCATACTTATATGGCCGACCCTTTTCCGTTTTCACAGACCATCACGCGCTTCGCTGGTTATGCTCACTGAAAGATCCTACAGGAAGACTTGGTCGCTGGACCTTACGCCTCCAAGAATATTCATATACTGTCACCTACAAATCTGGCCGACTACACAAGGACGCTGACTTCCTGTCTCGCTACCCGGTAGACGAGCCTGACGACGCCGACAGTAGTACCTCCAACGGCATTTTCTCTGTGTCTGCCTTCGCTGAAATCGCCGATGAGCAGTACCGAGACCTATCGCTGCGAGCACTTATCGAGCGTCTGCGCTCTACACCTACCGACGCATCCGTTTGCCGATATGTCCTCCAGGGCGGCATTCTGTACCGAAGGAACTTCCTCCCTGACGGATCTGATCTTGTTCTTGTCGTGCCAAAGCATCTACGACAAACTGCGCTCTTTGAGCTGCATGACGCACTCACTGCAGGACATCTTGGGATAACCTGCACGTACGACCGAGTCCGCCACCGCTTCTATTGGCCTGGTCTCGCTCGCTCCGTGCGACGCTACGTTGCTGCCTGTGATCCCTGCTAGCGTCGGAAAACACCTCAGGTGCTACCTGCCGTTCATCTCCAGCCGATCACCGTCCCTGTGGAATCGTTCTTTCGTGTTGGATTAGACCTCCTCGTTCCCTTTCCCACGTCATCCTCTGGGAACAAATGGGTAGCCGTCGCAACTGATTACTTCACCCGATACGCTATCACGCGGGCTCTCCCTACCAGTTGCGCCACTGACGTCGCGGACTTTTTCTTGCGTGACATTATCTTAATCCATGGCGCCCCACGACAACTGCTTACTGACCGTGGTCATAACTTACTCTCAAAAGTTATCGCCGATATTGTGCGTTCCTGCTCCTCTCAACACAAGCTGACTACCTCATACCATCCTCAAACCAATGGCCTGACAGAGCGGTTAAACCACACTCTTACCGATATGCTGTTCCAAGTACGTTTCCAAGGACCACCATGACTAGGACATTGCCTTTCTTATGTCACATTTGCGTACAATTCTTCCCGGCACGACACCGCCGGATTTGCTCCATTTTATCTACTGTACGGTCGCGAACCGACCTTGCCCCTTGACACGGCACTTCCTCCTGCTGCGATCTCAACAAGCGAGTATATATTCGCGTGATGCCATCGCCCTCGCCGACCATGCACGCCAGCTTGCCCGTTTTCGACTGACGGACTCGCAAACTACTAAGCAGCGTCAGTACAACGCCCGCCACCGAGACGTACAGTTTTCGCCTGATGCGCTCGTGCTCCTGTGGTCGCCCTCCCGTCACGTCAAACTTTCAGAAAAGCTCCTTTCGCGATACACAAGGCCCTACCGCGTGCTGAGCCAGGTGACGCCTGTGACGTACGAAATTGCTCCTGTGAGCTCAACCTTGTCCTCTACTCTGGCATCTAGTGATGTCGTGCACGTTAGTAGGCTCAAGGCCTACAACACTGCTTCCGAGTCCGGCCTTTAGTCGCTCCGGGACGGCGCTTTTGCCGTGCTACGGAACAGTATTTCCAATGACGAAGAGGCGAGCGGTGTGAAGACGACGACGATGATTGGAGGCTAGCGCGGGCTGTTGCCTCTTGGCCAAGTGCGGTATATTACCTTGTGAATATACTTGTATATAGCTTTTCATCGGCGTCTTCCAACGTAATATATATATATATATATATATATATATATATATATATATATATATATATATATATATATATATATATATATAGGTAGCTTGTACTTTCAAAGCCCCCTGAGTGAGTGCGTAGCTTATAACGACGGCCATCAAGATTCCTAACCAAATTTTGTGTTCCTGCACCGTCGCTCTGCAGAGCCGCAGTGTGCTAGCTAGCTGGGCCTGTCGATACCTCTGCATCATTACTTGAGTGTGAGTTTTTTCTATTTATATGACTGTCTGTAAGCAATAAAGTTTTAGTCGTGAGTCAGCCCTCGTGTTACACCTCTCTTCTTTGTCCGCGTTTGATGTACGCGGTACAAGTATTAATGCAAAATGAAAGCCGTATTCATATGGGCTCTCAGTCGTGACTTCTCTTTACCCTTAATCGGCCGCATTCTCTAAATCTATATCTGGCGTCAGGAGTGGTTGGAATTTGCTATTGATACCAATTCTATCGTAAGAGCAGGCCTACAACATTGTTTATATTGGTAACGTCTTATTTCAAAGATACGTTTTCGGTCGTGTTGCGGTAAAAGCCTTACTTCCAGTGCAAAAGGTAAATGCCAAACTTCACTTCTTTAAAGTTCTTAACCGCAGTTTCGATTGATTGAAAACTTTATTGTTCCACCGAGCTGGGGTGCCCGCCTCTTAACCTACACGTAGGTAGGGGGGGGGGGGAGGACCAAGCAGTCCCCGCGCGTTGAGGACGGTGAGTCTTCACGGCCTCAACGGCCAGGCGGTTTGCTCAACGCTGGTCGTCTTCAGCCTCGCTCTGGAGCAAGGCCTCCCAGGCTTCTCTACTGTCAATGTTTTCCTTGGCCCCTGAGTTCGAGCACTATTGTACGTCATTGTGACATCAAGAATTGCAAAGTATTTCATTGTATTTAGGCAGTTCTGGCTCTCAAGTATTCTAAACTTGACAAGTTAACCATGTGTTTTTTTTTTAGGTCGCGCGGTCCTTCTTCCTCCTTATAAAATAATGTAGACCTAGGTGGACACCATCAGAATCCATGACGTCATTGCAATATGGCGCTGGAATTGAAGTGTGGTGTCGCCAGACGTCTGTTATTGGGCTTCTTGCGACTTGTCATGCCTCGTCTCGAGGTAAAGGTGACCGCTTTGCCATTGTGGAAGCGCGGTTTACTAATACAGCTTAACTTAACATTTCTCATCCTTGTGACTTGACGTCGCACGGGGCACTGTCGTCCTCTGCGCACGTCAGCTATCTCATCTTGTGAGGAGGCTTCCAGTATCCACTAGATATGTTCGTCTGTATAATGCACTGAAAATTTTGATGCTCGAGTTTATACACCTACAGCTCTGTCGCGCCACTTTAAATCTCATTAGCGTAAAAAGAAGTCCACACCAGTTGGATACAAATGACGCACTCAAATAGTCAAATACAAACTGTTCTTCTTCTGGTCGATGCGGTCGAACTAACAAGCAAAGAAGACGTGCACAAGCCTAATAAGCAAAGACTCAAGAACATAGTTAAATTTAAATTGTTAAACATTTAAATTGCCTTTGGAATAAGAGTACTAATCCTAACGCGCTCGTATTTTCCACAAAACGTCAGAACTTCACTTTATCACGCATTTATTCACTGTCACTTACAATACTGCATCTCAGTTTGGGGAAACACATATTGCTCGCACATAATACATCTACGACATTTACAAAATCAAGCCTTGAGGATCATTAATTTCTCTAGTTACATGTCACATGCTGTACCAATTTTCAGTTCCTTAAAAATACTTCCATTACGTTACATGCTCCAGCTCAAATTGGTTTTACTAATATACCGCACACTAAATCATGAAATAATTTTAGATGCATTTAATAACTCTGCTCTCACCAACACTAACAATACGAGATTTTCCTCTAACAACAATTTCTTACTTCCTCGAATAAACACTAATTATGGAATGTTTACTTCCCTTTTTACGGCCATTAAATACTGGAACAATCTACCACCCCATATTAAAGCCTGCCGCACAACATTAACATTCAGGAGAGAGACGAAGAAATATTTACTAACGACACTACTGGCTACTGATTCATTACTATAAGTATATATTGTGTACAAATCTATTTCCCAGTTTTCAATGGTTCTGTACTTACCTATTGTATCGACAGCCTTTATTTATTGGTTATTCTATATGTTCCTTTGTCTTCTTTTTTCTCCTTTCTTAGGCATTTCAAAGTTTTTGTCGCATAGTCTATATAACATTCGTACTTTGCGTATTGTAAGCATATATTTATTTCTAATTATCTGTTGCATTAACCCCGTGTTCTTTGACATGTGTCATTCCTATGTTCCATAACGTGTCAAATACTACATATTTATTTATTCATACGCTGTATCGTTTTCATTTGCTTGTTTTGAACTTCAATTATTGTAAACAACCTTTTGTAATTGTTTATTTTTTTCATTAACTTCGCGTTTTCTGATGTCTGTCGCTGCTATGTTGCCAAAATGTATTAATTCATGCAATGTTAAATTACTAATAGGAGGTCCCCCTGACAGTTCTTGTAACTCCGGGACCTCCTTCTGTACTAATGATGAATCACGAAATAAAATTTAAAAAAAAGAAAACAAAATGCAATGGTAGGACAAAAATGTGCGACAATGCTTCCGGAACTGTAAACGCTCAGCACGGATACAGATCACAAGCATATGCATGAAATTCCCGCACAAGTTCGAACAGCACTGCGAAGGTCGAGGAACGTCCGGGTTGGCAGAAATGGCCGTGGCCCCACTTGTGGAATCTTGTGACGCCTACTGTACTGCCCGTCATTCCAAGTCTTTAGCAGGGCAAGAGGAAACTAGCGTTAAATTTTTTCTACAGTGATCTATAGAAAATGGTTCTGTCACAAAATCTACGCATTCCTATCTTCGCATTTTATTGTATTATGCTAGTAATTTTGCATCCTACGTGTAAGACTCAGCTCACCTGTCTGAAATACGAGTCTGTAGCCTTGATTGTCGACGACCTCCTGGCAGCTTCCTTGAGCTTTTGTGTCTAGGACAAACCCAAAAATCAAATTATTGACCCTCTCTTTGTGATATTGGCTACGGCATCATGTAAGAGCTTCCCTGTTTTTAGAATTTATTGGCAGGCGAAGAAAGCTGCGATTTAAAAACTGACAAATTCTGCTTCATTCGAGTGCACTCTGAGTGACAGAATTACGCGATACTAAAATTTCATGATTATTCTCAACACTCGTATGACTACTACTACTTTTCTATAGTTACCTGTGAGTTGTTGTGACATGATAATCTCTCCGTGCTGCCTACAAGTCTACAACGTCCCCTGTGGCCAGCCGAAATAAAACACATCACAACGACTGCCTTATGTTCTCGTTGTTAATTACGGCACGCATGTACTACAGCAACTTGGAAACAACGTAGCGTGAAGCCACTGAACTACGTGAACCACGGCTATCACGGTGTCACAACCGGCCCCATGGTATGCAGTGGTGTTGCTGGACATCCCAATACACTGGAGCGCATGCGTCGTGCACCCGCGCAGCACCGCCTTTACACACGTCACTTGCCACTCTACGTCACTCCACTTGGCTGCTCCTGCTTCCGTTCTACGACACTATAACCTTGCCAGTCAATTCGCCGAGGACATGCCTTCCGTCGCTGTGTCGTTAATTCCATGTGGCATCAGATGCATGCTATCGAAATAAGAGCGCCAGGTGTACCTCGCTTCGCTGGTTGAAAACATACAGGTGGCATTGCGCAGTTGCTTTACTTAAATGCTACGATTGGTACCATTACGCTGCTTCTTGCAATTTTGCAAGTGCAAGTGCAAGTGCAATTTGCAAGTGCACGCCGTAAGCAACGATGTCACTTAGAGAATTTTAATTTTGCTGTAACAGTAGTGGCGCCATCTGACACCGCTCTGCTTGAACGCGCCTTTCACTAGAGCGGTGATAAAAGGCACCACAGTTCCGGTGCATAAAATGCGTCACTTCCTTTGCGAAATTTGGGCGTAGTTTAACCATCGATTTAGCTGAAAGAGTCGTGTGGTGGCGCTCCTTTTTACGGATATCAGTTAATTGTGCTCTCGCATTGTGACCGGCCCAGCCATGATTTTGAGTACCTTCACCAGCATCGGCCCAGTCACACCGCCTAGCGTTACAAATACTGATTGCTGTCAAACCAAAAATGTACCAAGAATACGCTTCATCTGCTTTGCGACTTGGAGAGAATTAAGTCACAGAGAACTCCGATAACGAATTCACATCAATAGTAAAAGAAAACTGTGTCGTTTGAGATTCCTGAAATGTAATTATGTTATTGACTTCCGTACTCACTTCATCAGAGAGTGTGTGACTAATGTATATCAGTTCCAAGAAGCTAAGAAAGATGTAGGTGGCGTAGCAGAGGCTCAGGCACACGTCAGGACGACGGTAGACGCTGTTCTTCAATACTGCATACAAGGCGATGCATTCCACCCATAGCAATGTTACAGACGATATGCTGATGGGAGTGTTCCAGGTGCTGTTGATTAAACCTTTTAGCTCCCGAATTTTGCACACGTTCTGCCGCACCGACTCAACCTTCACGGATGCCCACTGTCCACCTCGCAGAGTTGCCATTGACGTTCCGCTTGAAACGGCCTTACAGCATTTTTCGAACTCTTCCGTCTGTGCACACATGTACCAGACGAGGACTTCACCAACCGACCTCAATACGAGATACATCAATGAGTCGTAAAACAAGTAAGCCGATATGGAAAAAAACCTTGCGACCAGTTTGGCCACAGCCCAAGGTTCAAGTGAGCTGCCTCTAATGGAGGATATGACCATAATGCAGGCCATTGAAACGGCTGCGGTAAGTATGCACAACCTGATGACACCCAAAATCCATCCGCGTTTCCATGCTTCGCGTACAGTGGGACGCTTGAAAGCTGAGCGTGTTTCGTATTCAGCGCAGATGCGAAAGAATTCGAGCAGCTGGCCAGAACGGAACGTCATGCATCCGAAGTTTACGAGGACCTTCGCCGTCAAAGCCACATTCAGGAATGTCGAAACAGCGTCGGAGAAATTATGAGTGAGGTCCAGTTGCTCCAACTTGGCAATAATAGCCCAGGCTTCGAAGTAAAGGCAGACGGAAAGCCAAGCAATAGCGTAGGCTATGTACGCTGTTTTCAACGTTGCCTTCGCGCTGTCCAGGTGTCTTTCGCTGAAGTCAAAAATAAAGAAGCATCCAAAGAATCGGCACAGCAAACGACAACAGGTGAAATTTTTCACCATACAGCAGCCACTACTCCTGCTCTTTGACGAATTCTCCATTTTGTGGTACTTCGCAGGAGGCATGCGATGATTGGGGTTATCGCGGTGGCCTGAAATGACAAATAAATTATAAATGCATATCGCGGAGCCACCGCTAACAAACACTGCATCAGGAGAGCAAGGCAACACAAGACAATGAGTGTGCGTGCGTGAGTGTGTGTGTGTGTGTGTGTGTGTGTGTGTGTGTGATATTTTTATTACTTACTATAACCCCATAGAAAACGGCAACTAAATTACTGCCAAAATCACGGTAATGTATATTACAGTATATAATATTAAAACTTGGCAAAACTTCACACATTTCCCAGCACTGAAAATACTGCTTGTGTAAAACTTTTAATATTTGCTTGAGGTGCTTGCAGAGCCGGCGAACTGACTCTTGAAACCTCTCACTCGTGAGTCAAGACTTGTTGGAGTTGCTTTAATTTAATACACGAATTGTGATACGTAAAACTGATGCACTGTCTTGAACCGGCCACCTGGCGATATAATCATTCGGCAATGACAGGAATTATAGGTAGCACGTCGTTATTTTTTCTTGTTTGTATGATTTGGCAAGAATTTGTGCACTAAGCAAGCTGCAGCATCTTCATTCCGTTCCATGAAAGGCCTTAAATGTTTATCTTGAGCACCTAAAGGTTTTATCATGGCAATTTATTGTCAAGTTGTGGTGGCCGTGAAGAACCAGGCAATACAGAAACTGGAAATCACGAGCTTAACGCTTTGTTGAACGAATTTGTGCCCAGAAAAATAATCGATGCTCAAACACCAAGATATCGGGGAGCCCAGTCATTGGAATCTGATCTACAAATCAAGTGCATCGGCTATTTCTATGGATGATTCCTTGGACATTCCTTGTATTCTGGTGTCGGCGTGCGCCGCATAATGTACAACACCATTGTTGTAGCACATAAAATCTGATTTCACAAGATTCTATTTCGATAGTATCGGCAACAACATTGGTCAAGGTATCGGTACATCAAGGCACATCTTTCGCCGAACGGTAACTTCGTAGCAGTTGTTAGCCATGGAAAAACGATCAGCGGGAAAGATAAACAATGTAGGCGTTTCATAATTGATCATTCTGTGTTACAGCGCAAAAGTAAATAATTTTTTTTTCAGTTTTACGAAATGCAGATGATGGTCGCCGCTCACTCTCCATGGATAGTTGTTTCTCGAATATAGCCGACGATTATTTTTGTTTGTTGTCTTTCGAAGACACTCATAGGTTAGAAGCTTACTGGGTCTGACTGTCACCATACAAGCGTAAGTTTCCCTCTCGCATTCTTGATACGAAGCACTACGTTTGCAAGTGTAAAATTAGAGGTTTGAAAAAAATCTATCATTATCGGTCACCATAGTATTTCACGTGCGCTGCTAGGTGAAGGAATCCCTTCGAAGGCTCGAATTACCACTGCCTGGCGTCAGCTGATGCATTCCTATCCCTGCATATGTATTAACGTCCTCCCTACACCAAGGCAGCCGTCGAGTGCATAACGCTTACCTTGGCCCCCATTTTTGGGCGTCATTTCTGTGACAAAGTACTGATGCATGAGCGCTTCAGCTAGTTGTAATGCTAGATGCCCAGCACCTGCGGCTGTTACGATGTGAACTCGTGTGCGCTTTATGTTGCTAGTCTTGTAGTGATTGGCGCACGTTTCAAGAAAGGCAGATTCAAAGGTAAAATTAATACGCATTCGCGCTATACAATTTCCTGTCTCAAGCTGTTATTTGAGAGCTATGCGTTATTTATGTGGAAGCTATTACTCAAAGCGTAGGATCTGCGGAAATATTTCTCGCTATTGTGGCTCTCCGTTGCATAATATGCCGCAGTGCTGCCCAAAATGAGATGTACAAGCCCATTTAGAAGTTGCGCCCCCCGCCTCAAAGTCCTGCGTTTGTACTTACCAATACGCGCGAAATGCCTCCAGGAGGAACCTCGTATGCTGTGTCAGTTTGTGAGGCTCCGAAAAAGGTGAAGTCGACTGCTTGCGTGAGCGTCAGGCGATTCTCTGGAGCTCTTTCAGTCAAGTAACGTGATTTATACGCACGAAAGGCTACTTAGATTCTACGGCAGCAAGACAGCGAGTGCGCGAAAGAAAAAGAACGCATAGGTGGTTTTCGTTTTGTCGTTGCCCCCTTGAGACGCTAACACGACAGAGATCGCTCGAACCGCATAGAAGTATACACAGCTCGAAAACACCACTGAAGACCAATGCGCTTCATGGCATCGTTTATTCATTCCCATAAGCGCAAGCGCCCGATTTATTTCGTGCATTTTTCACAGTGTTCTTGCCAATTTGCATTTTTTATAGCCGGTGGCAATCTGCGCGCGGTGTCTGCGTCCAGTGAGTATATGTGAGCGCCACCGTAGAGAGTGAGCCATTGAACCATAAGGGTTCTGGTAAGGAGCTACGTGCACTCACCAACAGTGTTCATAAATAAGAAAACTTTCGATCGTTGCTAGTTTTGCTCATTGATTGCCCTGCAGAGAATCAAGTCACAGTCATTTGGCTTTTGTTGTAAACAAAATGCTCGGCCTTGGCAGCTTCAGTGATCGCATGCGCTTGCACGCAATGAAGAACGTGCGCGCTCGCGGCTGAGCATTATATGGCATTAAGGAGGCCCTTGTGTATACACTTCGACATCAGCCGTCAAAGACATGGGTGATTTGCACGGACTCAAAAGCAGCCCTACAAAATCGGTGGAACAGTCACAAGCGTTGTATTAACCAGCCTGCAGCATTTCACATTGCTTATCTTCACTACAAGGCTAAGATTTCTGTGCATTGCATCAAGTTCCAGTGTATACCTGGTCCATGCCGGTATTTCGGGAAATGGAAACGCGGATGAAGGCGCCCGAAATGAACTCCAATACCGCAATTTCAAAAGAACATTTTTTTACAAAAGCCGACGCTTCAAACATGGCAAAAAATATGCCTATCAAGAAAAAGACCGCATATGGAATATGCCGCTTCACCAAGATCACTTCCTGCGTTATATTGAGCGTTATATTGACCCAGAAATGAGACCGAAAATTCTACTAGCACTTCCACGACACTTAGAGACGTTGAACCCTCATCTTCGACTGAACGGGGCATACACGAACAATTATCTGTACCGCATAGGGCTTACCACTAACGCCTACTGGGATAACTGTGGCAACTTAGAGACAATGGAGCACATATTACTAGAATGCCCCGCGTACCGCGACGAGAGACAATTTTTTGAGCACCAAATGGACATGATTTGCCACGAACCCTTAACGTTACCGAGCATCTTAGGTCCAATGCCCGGCCCTTCAAAACAGTGGCGGATCTTGGATTTATTGTTCAAATACTTGTCAGAAATTGGTCTAACAGGAAAGCTTGAAAGATTGTACGTTTTATATACAAAAGCCTAAATTTGCCCGCCATGTCACCTGTAAATACTAGTATCAAATCCACTTGCGCATTTCATATTCATTTTTATTCTCTTTTTTTCCTACTCTCCTATGGAATCTTTTAATCTCATTCCCCATCCCTATACAAAGTAGCACGCCAGCGGTCGTACACGCGCAGGCAAAAATCTGTTCTTATAATAAAGAGTCTCTCTTTCTCTCTCTCTCTCTCTCTCTCTCTCGCAGCTGAGGATTCAGACAGAAAAGTTCAAGTTCAAATAATTCAAGCCAGGTAGCCTCAGTGCTTGAGTAAATGACTGTCTTGAGAAATGTTCGTGCTTTTTCGTTCACTCCTAATTCTTACAGTTTTAGTACTATCCTTCTTGGGCCGCTCATGTCTAAAGAAACTGTGACACAGTCGTTCGACCATCCTCAGTTTATACCGTTTATTGTGCGTGAGAGAGCCCCAAAATATGGTTATACAAAGACACACAAAAGAACATTCCGGCGAAATTCGCATCCCAGTGAATGTGGACGTTCTTGCGATTATCATTGAAGACATCTATCGACGCCGTATTGCCCATGTCGAAGCGTGTGTGCAGACAGGCTCATCGCGCATCCCACTGCGCACGCTGCTCCACGTAGCGGTGCCGCCGCGAAGTCCGCGCACGGCGCGGGCTCGATTCGGCAAAGCGCCTGAAAATTTTCAAGGATCTTTTTGTCATTGAAGAGCGGTACATACACAGTGACGCATGCTCAGTTACCCAGTTTGACCGCAAAGCGATCCATTGAAGAACGGCACATATCTTGTGGCACATACACAATGGCCCGAGTTGGCGTCAGGTTCATTGAAGAGTGCCACAGACGAAGTGACCAAAGGGGATCGTACGATGGGTTTCAAACCCTGTTTCATTAGCACAGCGGTGCGCTGCGCTACCAATTAGGCCATGGACTCCCAGTAACCCAAGTTGGCGGGAAAATGGCTAGAGACATAGATAGACAGGCAGATAGGCAGTCTTCGGACAATGCGTGAAGTAACCTAAAAATCCCAATAGAATTAATAAAGTGGAATGACCTGCGTCACATGAACATCCGAAGCCGTACACACGAATATGAGTCAAAATAATGTACTGTACTCATTTATCCGTTATATAAGAACGATCGCCGCACCAGGGTAAACTCTGAGAATTTTTGCATGTAACTCGATGTTATCGACGGGCTGCCGCAGTAATTACGGCATCTCCAACTGAACTTCGTATTTGTTAAAGAACATAATTAGTCGCAACGACAAAGCCACGATGAAAGACAGCCACTGGCGCTACGAGGCTCTGTGGCGTGTCTATGTTGTCTTTCGTCGTGGTTGTGTCCTTGCGCTGCGCGATGACCCTGGAGCAAGCGCCAAACAGCGCAACAAGATGTCCTTCTGCAGAGGTCATGTTAACGCCACCACGTTGCTGTTGCTGGTTACGCCACTGTTGCTGGTTGAGCCTTGTCAGACAACTCACGCGACGTTCGCGTTTTGGCTGTGACTACGTTATTTTTTCTATCGAACGACGGTACATACCCATCCGCAAGCACATACCAAGCCACTCACGTTGGCGCCAATGAAGTTCATTGCGTACGCAGCGGCACATAGCAGTGGCACATTCCGATTCATCCAAGATGGACGGAATGAAGTTTATTGAACAGTAGCGCATGCTCACTCTCACCTACGTATCCCCCATGTTGACGTCAAAGAGGTTCTTGAAGCAATCATGAAGCGCAGCACATACCCAGTTGCACACTCCCAATGACCCAAGTCGTGGCGAATGAGATTCATTGTGAAGCGACACATACCCAGTGTCACGTATCCCGTGACGTGAGTTGAAGAGGAAGTGGTTACATGCAGACGAACAGACGGATGGAACCCGAAAAGTACTTAAGTATCCTTAAACATCAAGACGGCAAGTTGTGCCAGTTGGTTGGGATTCATTCTAAAGTTCGTTACAGCGCAACACAAGACAAGGACAAAAGAATCTATAAAACGACGACACGGCGCTGACTCTCAACTGACATTTTATTAAAGATATGTCTAGCGTATATATAGGTGCCAGTTGATAACCCTGACATGCATGAGACACAGAGATGCATCGAGGCAACTGTGGCAAACTCACGCATAACAAAAATTCACATAGGTAATGCAGTTCCTTGTCATGAAGAGCCATAGACGGTTAGGTTGTCCCTAATCTTTTTATTGTAGGCCTCGGCGACTTCCCTTGTGAATTGGCTGGCGTGCTCAAAAATGACATTAGTTTCTTTACTACCTTCGGCATGCCCAGGATATGAAATGTGTTAAAGACTGCATAGTACGGGACAATGATGGGGAAGCCTTCATCAATGGTTGCGGTATCTCAGTAGAAGCCTTTCTTGAACTTCTTTCCTTTTACTTGAGATCTACCTTTCTTTCATGGAGAGGGGGTCTGTATATACAAATATTGGGTGTATGCATTGGCTCGTGCGTAGCTCCTATCATTAGTGACATTTTTCTAGGTTATATTGATAGGCAACTAGAGCGCCACCTTGCTATGCTTTCCAATATGGTTTTTACCTATGTTGATGATTTCGTTATATTATTTACCAGTGACATTCACGCCCAGCGTGCTGATGAAATTTTAACGTCATTCAGGCAGCACGGCATAAGCCTTCATTTTACTTTCGAAGTCCCTAAGGACCATCAACTGCAGTTCCTAGACCTCAGATTTGGCTTTGGTAAAAATCATGTGTGCTGCAAATATGATCCCAGGTCGGTTAAGCTCATTTTGAACTATAAATCCGGTCATTCTAATGTAGTGAAGCGCGCTATAGCGAAGACTATCCTAAATGCCGCATTAAAGAAGTCGTGTTTTCATATGTCGAAGGTTGCTTTTTCTGATCAGGTAAATCGTTTACTGGACGCCGGTTACCCCAAAGTGATTATTTCATCTGTGAGTGAAAGTATGGTTCGCGGCGTCAAGAGCATAAATGACCAAAGTATTAAAACTAAATTAGAATAAAAAAAGAAAAAAACGCAGCAGTACCATATGTACACAAGTTGGCGCATACGCTTAAGAACGTTGGTTCAAAGTACAGTACTGATGTTCGTTTTTCTGCGAAACATAAGATGGGTCGCATATGACCTTTAGTTGATGATTTGCTGAAGGGAAAGCAAGTGAAGGGAAAACGCACTGTCAAACATGTTAACAGGTACACTACTTGTGCTAAGCAGGTTGAGTATGCCATTCCATTATTTTGTGGTAGAGAGTAAGCGGGACAAACGAAGCGCTGTGTGAATGTTCGACTTAGGGAGCATGAGCTATCTCTTCAAGGGGTTGCGCCACTTCATCTCCCGGAGCATTGCAAGTCGTGCGGTTGGGGCCCCGAATTAAAATAAAAAAAACTAGTGTCATTTTTAAACACGCGAGCCAATTGACAAGGGGAATCGCTGAGGCCTACAATGTAAATATTAGGGACAAGGCATGTATCAGCGAACCGTCTATCGCTCTTCATGACAAGGAATTGCGTTACCTATGTCAATTTTTATTATGCGTCCGTTCGTCACAGTTATCTCGATGCATCTCTGTGTCTCGCGCATGTCATGCTTATCAACTGGCACCTATATATATGTTGGACATATCTTCAATAAGATATCAGTTGAGAGTCAGCGCCGTGTCGTCGTTTTATACCTTCTTTTGTCCTTGTCTTGTGTTGCGCTGTAACCATCATCATCATCATCATCATCATCATCATCATCATCATCAGCCTGATTACGCCCACTGCAGGGCAAAGGCCTCGCCCATACTTCTCCAACTACCCCGGTCATGTACTAATTGTGGCCATGTTGTTCCTGCAAACTTCTTAATCTCATCCGCCATCCTAACTTTCTGCCGCCCTCTGCTACGCTTCCCTTCCCTTGGAATCCATTCCGTAACTCCTAATGACCATCGGTTATCTTCCCTCCTCATCACGTGTCCTGCCCATGCCCCCCCCATTTCTTTTTCTTGATTTCAACTAAGATATCATTAACTCGCGCTTGTTCCCTCACCCAATCTGCTCTCTTCTTATTCCTTAACGTTACACCTATCATTCTTCTTTCCATAGCTCGTTGCGTCGTCCTCAATTTAAGTAGAACCCTTTTCGTAAGCCTCCAGGTTTCTGCCCCGTACGTGAGTACTGGTAAGACACAGCTGTTATAAACTTTTTTCTTGAGGGATAGTGGCAACCTGCCGTTCATGATCTGAGAATGCCTGCCAAACGCACCGCAGCCCATTCTTATTCTTCTAATTATTTCCGTCTCATGATCCGGATCCGCAGTCACTACCTGTCCTAAGTAGATGTATTCCCTTACCACTTCCAGTGCCTCACTACCTATCGTAAACTGCTGTTCTCTTCCGAGACAGTTAAACATTACTTTAGTTTTCTGCAGATCAATTTTTAGACCCACCCTTCAGCTGTGCCTCTCCAGGTCAGTGAGCATGCATTGCAGTTGGTCCTCTGAGTTACTAAGCAAAGCAATATCATCAGCGAATCGCAAGTTACTAAGGTACGCTGTAACCAACCTTACTGCAAATCTTAAAACATGTTTTCTTTCCGGTGCCTTCTTGTTACTCAAATTTCGCGCGAAAATCGCATTATGTGGCCCGGATGATCCACCACTTGGCACTGTTACTCACCTGGTTTGTCTACACTTAAAAAAATGTACACCCTTTGGGGCTTATCTTGTTCCATAACAATAATCGTCATCTGTCTTGCCCACATTTCCTTCAACGCTGCGAGCCCGGTACTTCCAAGTCACGAGCAGCGTGCGCGCTGTCAGCGTGACGCAGCATTGTCGACAGGAAAGTAGCGAGCGCCGAGTTTTCAGGAAAGGAAACGCAAGCAAGGCAGATGCCGATTATTGTTCTGGGACATATATAAGGGTGCAACCGCTTTAAGAGTGTAAAGAAAAGCTAATATTTCTTTTGTTCACGCTTCTAAATAATGTCTAAGACATGGTGGCTATGACGTTACCTGATGGCTTTCGGAGTGTGCAGTACCGAAAAAGCATCGTCCACGAGGTTTCTTCCGTTTCATAGCTGTGGCTACGATGTGAACACGTAAAAAGACAACTTACAACTAAACATAATGCGGCTGCATCCATCTCACCATGACTGTCAACGGTAATACATTAGGTTAGCATCAATATAGGTAAGCAATGTATTGCCACCTTCGAAACGAGTGTATGAGACGTGTACTGCAGTGAAACTCCTCTTCCGCGCTTCCCTAAGAACACTCACCGCCATCTAGCGCCGCCACCGTGAAGCCTGCGCGTGGCGTCCGAAATGCATGGTGCGCCAAAGCTTGTCAGCGCCGAGAAACGCGTCATGCGACAACCGGGCTTCTTTATGTACACGCTGCGTCATCTAGTGGCACAGCCTTGAATTCCGCGCGCACACTCCGAGACGAGAAGCGTTGCGCGCCGTTACCTATGAACGCTGATCATTGTTCTCTCGCTTGCCGCACACTCAGTGGCACATGCTCAGTGACTCAAACTGCGGGGAGGTTCATTGAACAGCGCCGCATATCCTGTGCATTCATGACGCAGCTCGCTAAAGCGTTAGCATGAAAGGCGTTTATTGAGAAACGGCACGCACCTGTTGCAGAATACGTTGTTGTTCCTTTTGATGCATATAAGCTCAGTGCACATTTCTGTAGAGAACGTGTATCAGTACTTCAGCGCCAGGCGGATGCTTTTGGGCTACACCGCGTCTTTCTATATTTGGTAGGACGGCAACTTGTAACGTATTCCTGGCTACAAAAGTATTTTATGTACTGCAGATATTTCATTGTCTCCGGGCTTGTATTTACCGCTTACATAAAATATTTGCTACTTTAGTGTGGTCTTCTATCTATGAGCCTATGATGCGGGATAGCATCTGATAACGCATGAATGTGGGCAAAAGCGAGGGCTTGAAGTTATCTGCTACGGCTCTAGTCGGGCCAGAGTCGTTCAGGTTTCGCCGCACACTGAACTTTACACATTCTGAAAATTGAACGCATGTTAAATAAATACGACAGTGTTCTTTCCGGACATTGGGAAACATGGCCGATAACGTACGCATGACGCTTTCGAACACAAGCTCTGTAAATGAATGACACTCGATCACTATACACTTGGTGCACTCGTCACGCAGAGGGCGCTCGCCATTTTTTCAAAACCTCAATTTTCTGGTCGGTTGAGTTCTTTCATGACGTCCAGCAAACTTCCCACGCAGTTCTTATTATACGCCTGTAAAGCTCTGGAACACTTGCATGAGTAATGTTCGGGGAAGATTAACTAACCCATACGTTTAAGCGACACCGTTAACCTATGCATAACGTGGTCCACAACATGGCACCCGCTGCCAGCAAACATAGAATTTGCAGCCACCTCTGGTTCTTCCAGAGCAGCGGGAAAACCTTGGTACCATTTTATATAATGCCTCCAAACATGCAGCAACGACGGCTTAGGAATACTCATTTAGTCCCCAACTGACCCACGCAGTTCATAAAAATAGCTATATTCCCTCTAAATATATACTTGACACATGATCTCGTTCTTTCTGGACAGTGCGAAACTTCCATATAACGTTTTCAAGTACTTCTAGTCATCCAGTCAGTAAACAATATAAATAAAACAAGACCACTCATATTTATTTATTGCATAAATGTAGCTAAAAGCGGGAGGATCACGAAACAGCCCGGTCGGCATCTTGCAGCTGCGGCATACTTTGACCGCGGCCTCCAGCAGAGGTGTAGTACATGGTACCATCGTCTTCGACCACCAACAAACAGTTCGGCGAGAACTTGTAGGTAAGGTCAGGTCCCCCTGGGGTGAGCGCCACCTGTAGGTCAACAGAGAAACGGTGGAAATTCTTTCGCCTGCAAGTTTTGGAACGTACGTCGTCGCGCCATCTGCGAGCCTATGAGCGAAGGTAAATTTCCCAGTTGCAAATAGAACATACCACTGCAGTCGCACATGCGAACACACCGTCAGAAGCCGTATACTGCTCAGATGCACGGCTGTTTGTGCGGAACGTCGATTTGTATTTTTCTTACGCTTTTCTTCTTTCTTTTTTGCTTGTCGAGTGATTTCATTTTCATTAAATTTACACTCATATTATCGTTCAAAAGGTTCCACCAAAAAAAATGAGACAGTTAACTGCAGAAATGCTCCAATTTGTAAGCGGCACCTGTGTTCAGCGATTCTCCCCGACGACCCCCAATTTTCCCTCGGGCACGGACTCGTGCCACCATTACCGTGTATCAGTCTCAATATTGATCCAGGCAAGCTTAAGTATGTTAAACAGCCCGATATATTTTCACATAAGTGCCATCAACTAAGTGAAACATATTTGCAGAAAATGCCCCCCTTACTTAATAATGCAACTTATGCGGAACGAGATTAGGAGTAATCAGGGGAATGCGGCGACGGGGTTCTAGCTATGCGAGTGGAGCCATGCTGCGTGGTGAGGGGGCTGCCACTTTGCAAGGCTATATAACGTCGACGATACGGAAGCTAAGGCGTTAAGTGATGCAGCATAATAAGTTAATCAGAGCCATGAGACGAGCGGCTACCCCAGGTGCAAGGCACACAGAGCACCGACTTCCGATAGATTTCCTGGAACGGAACATGCGAGCTTTCGGGCACATATTTCACAGGATGGAAAAGAGGAATGAGGAGCAAAGCAACCTTAGTCAGATCACTAACGCATGCGCAGAAACCAAACAGTAAAAAGGCACAAAAAGTGATCTCGTGGTCAGTATATAACAGATTCAAATCATTTATCTCCCTGCACCCAATTCTGCGCTTATCATACAGGAGAACCCAGCGACATCGTGGGAAAGAAAAGGATAAGTGAATACGATACTTATCTACTTTATACCCTTATTCGAGTAACCTTGTGTTGACACACTTTTGCGATACTTTCCTTCAAGATAAAGGAAATCTATAAACTACACGTTCCGGGCAGAAAACCAGCCGCTATTTTTGCGCAGTCTTGATTACATAGCTCGCGCTTCTTGGACAGCGTTTCTAGCGCCAAAAGAAAGGCACGAACGTTTCCTTTTTGCGCGACCTCCTTCAGATTTTGAGATTGAAATGTCGTGACTTGAATATGCTCCACGATTTGCTTATCGTGTGTTTAAATCATATTAAACTGGGTTATCTTAATGCGATATTAAGCAATATGAAGGCAATCAACACTTATTTAATCTGTAGTACTTATATAAAGAGGTAAAACGTTAAAATCTGAGTCATTCGCCATGGTGGCTCGGTTGCTATGGTCGGCTGCTACTGAGCTTGTAAGTCGCGAGTAAGGTTTCTCTTGTGTGACAAGAACGAAGTGCTCGTTAAAAAATCCCATGTGGACCAAGTTAGTGAAGGCACTCCACTGCGACGTCACCGTTCTGTAGCTTTAGGATCTAAACTACATCACTTTTACTGAAACTATTCCGTAAACGCCGCTGTGGTTAACTTATCCGCGTTCATTATGGGCGACATTCGCGGCTTCGATTTAACAATATTAGGTCGAAAATCAACAAGCTAGTCTAATGGATTAAGTCCACCTAGTTCGGCTATCAGTTGTTTTGTCAAGATGAAATTAGGCGGGGGAATATTTCTTTTTTAATTAGTCTCATCCTGGTTTGCATGTTTCAAATAAACACGAATCTGAGAAGAAGAAAAAAAGAACATTCCAACACGAAACGCAGAAATACGGGAGGTCAAACAGTTTTGTTTATCTCTGAGTTTATGTGGAGAATATCAGAAATGCAGGGGTTCTGCAATTTCAGTACAGAGCATATACACGGGGTCTTTCAGCTAACTTGCGCCAAGCCTTAAAAAGTCCACATGCGGGCTATGCAAATGCAGCCAACGAAGTATTTTAACTGTGCTCTTGATCAACTCAAAGTAGCTTTTACCGAAACCTTAAGTATTTATTTCCAAACAATTATTTACACAGCCTTTAAATAATTACTTTAAGCGCAATATCAGCCGTGCGGAAATTGGGGAGCATTATTATTGAAAGATGTACAAATAATTCAACACCGGGGAGATGTCTGTTGCTGTTTCAGTTTGTTCGGAGTGCAAAGAAATCACGCGGGGATTCGAAAAACTACAATTTGAGAAAAAGCCGCCTACGTGCAGCGAAATTATTGCCTCAGACATGCTATCAACGGAGGCTACATGGTGCAACATTTGTGTCGCTGCGATATGCCGGCTCTTGTTTCGCCATACTCGAAAAAGCCCACGTAGATCCACGCGGTGTGGCGTACGCTATTCTAAAACGTCTGAAGTTAGCGCCACTTCGACGCCACCAAGAAGAGAGAGCCATTGGCTACTAGACACACCGCGTCCACCCTTAATCATAGTCGAATGACCATTTGGCTGCTTTGGAATGCTCACAGAATTATCGCTACTGTGGCAGGGGCTTTACAGAGAAAAACATTTTTGTGCGAACCTGAAGAAGAAGAAAACATTTTATCTGTGGTGACGCATTGCCCGCGTAATTTGTCTGTAGAGGTCCACGGCGTCGCGTGCTCAACTTGAGCTCTTTAATAAGCGTTATCGTCAGATATAACAAACTCAAGCAGTCAGCGCTATTCTTGCATCCCCCTTTATTAACATTTAGTTTGTCCATTTCCCTCGTTTTATTTTTTTTGGCTTGTTGTTCAATGCACCGTTCCATTGTGGAAGCCTTCTTCCATCTGCTCGCTATTTGCACTCGCAGTCGTGCTCGCGGCTAACAAAATGGAGGAAGGATAAAGCTACGAGGGAGGTCTAGTCATAAAAAAATTTTAGAAAGCGCCATGCGTGAGAGGAGAGTTTTCTATAATTATTGAACATATAGAAATACAAGATGTACTAGAAACAGAACGAACAAAACATTAACTTGCATGCTCTCAAAGCTAGACGTTAGGTCCAATTTTTTCAAAGTCAACGCCCCGACGGACCACAGATGCAAGCAGGAAAAAGGGGCGGGGCAGTCAAGGGAGACAGTTGTCTTGACGATACGTCACGTCATCCTCCCTTCTGAGATATTTTACCCTCCTCAATGGTTATGAGCGAGGTGGAAAAAACACCCTAACCTGCGCCTAAGAGGTCTAGAAATGTAATTCATTTCCAAGCAAAAACGTGACGTCACTTTTGTCCAACCTGGTGTCCTGGTGGTGTGGCCATGCCGCTGCGACTGCCCTGCCGTGGCCGCGGCTGTGGACTGGAGGCTGCTGTCACTGACACGAAAAGAAAGAAGGGAGGAAGACGCATTGCAACTCAGAAAGCAAAAAGTAACAAGGAAAGAAACGGTCGCCACTACATGTACTGATGCCGTTATAACACAAATCACTGCAGAGTAATCCGACAGCGTGCAGCCACGACAGTTAGCGTTTTACTGATGAGAACCCGTTCAGTTGTATTAGGCTTCACGTAAGGGCAATTTTTGGCGCCGGGGGACGCCGCGTTTGACTTGTTTGTCCGTTTCTCCGCATTCTCGACATTCCCAGCCGCGTGGCTGCCGCGGAAAAAAAAAACTGCGTGTTGTCAGGAAACGGAACGTGCAGAGAGTGCAGAGAGTGCCGAGGTGGGAAGCTTACGGATGAGATGCAAATAAGCAAAAACTATCCTAATGCGTCAACATTCTTGCGGTACTTCACGCACTTTCTGGGGGCCCACTATCCATCTATCTTTCTGTCTATGTAAGTAAGTTGGTATCCAACCGTTTTATCGTCAGCCTGGGACAACGGGTAGTCCGTGGCCGAATGGGCAGCGCATCAGGGTACTGTGCTGAGGTAAAAGGGTTTGAAGCGCAAACCAGCGGACAAACTTTGGTCGTCGAATACGTGGCAATGGGAGCATACGTGCCGCTCTCCTACAAACCGCTTTTTCGCCGGACATGGGTCACTGCAGATAAACCAACTAGCTAAAGTTACGGGCGATCAGGCAGCGACTGACGCGTCGGCAGCTGTTCACACCGGCAGGGGCAACCTGCGTGTATCCACACCGAAGTGTCCCCCGCTTGCTGCTGTTCCCGTCTGCTCGCGAAACCGTGGCACCGTCAAATAAACTATAAGCGTATTCCAACGTCCTGTTCCGGTGCTGCTGATCAGTTCAGTAGCTTTGGGACTCCATGTCACCGAGCTGCAAAATTGAGCAGCTTTCTGTCAACGCGACTATCTGCGAGGACCTCGGTTGCGCGAACTCCGGGGCTCGCGGGTAAGAACACCGCGAATGAGAGGAGACTCACCAGTTGCTTGCCCAGACACGCCTGGAATGTTGTCGCCGCCACCGTTGTTGTTCGGCTCAACAACGCGATCCTGCAAACATGGCACAGGTGCTTGTTTAAACCACGATAGAATAAACAGATAACGTCGAAAAGTTGACAATAATTTACAATTCGAAAATTTTCAAGAAGGTGTTACATCGAGACCGATGGCTCGACTATTCAGCTACGATTATTTTACAAATTATCTCAGTTTATTTATTATTATTTTTAATATTCGATTTAGGGCATGTGTATTGATTCCAACAGTTGCACATTATAGCACCGCAACAATTAATGAAGTATTTTGATAACGCTCTCATTTATGCGCCTCCCATTTTCCGGTGCCACGAAGGAATCCTACGAAACATGAGAGAAAGAATGCGACTTCAATGCAGACTTACGCGTCTCGTTCTCGTCGATGCCGATCGTGTGTGTCTCCAAAGAACGAAGCGCGATCACCCACCGCAACAAAACGCGTACGTTTCGATGCGGACGAGCATGTTTCGCCCCGGTATTAGAGAGTTTTAGATTATAAGGACGCAGGCGTTTGGGACGCCCTAGCGCATGGCGCCACGCTACTGAGCATGCGCAGACCTTCTGCGCATACGCAGTGCTGTGGCCCCAAGCGCTAAGGCGGCCCAAATGCTTGCGTCCCCCTAATCCAAAAATCTCTATTTACAAGGACGGTGTTGACGTGGCTTGCATTAACGATGCCGATTGTTCTTGGCGTTGGTTTCTTGTTTTTTTTTCTTCGGACGTGAAACCTCTCGCGGTTAGGAAACACTGTTGAGAGTGTCGTTAACCAGAAGCTGCAGTGCGTAGTAACCTCTTTTTTTTTTTTTTTTGCTGCTATTTCGCGGGGTATCTCCAAGCTTAGAAAGAAAGAACTCACTTAAAAGATAGCGTCACAGAAACAAATAATCCATAATTGACTTTAGTTACTTGCCTAATCGCACATCGCAAGAAGAATCTGCGTAATTCCAATATATCAGAACAATTTGGAATTGTTATCAATCGCCTACAATGTACAGCTGTTCTTAAGCGTGGTTCAAGTTTATTTATTTATTTATTTATTTATTTATTTATTTATTTATTTAATTTGTACATACTACAGCCCCCTAGGAGGGTTATTGCAGGAGTGGGTTAATACAGTGGTGAACAAAAAATAACGTGAAATCAACCACGACTCTTACAACATTTGCATCTGTATTTGTACGACAGTCAAATAACTAGAAAATCGTTTTCTTCTATTCTAAAAGCCGAAACAACCCGTTTACTTCGAGCGGCTATTGTTTTTCCTTACGTCAGTTCGTGTCCTTGACGCGCAGTTAATTTTGGAGTAAGACGATGGTTGAACTATTGGTTCACAAATGATGGCATGCGCTACGTGTTGATCCCTGTATTTCTGATACTCTAAGCGAGCGCTCTAGCATCTGGGGCCCTATAACGTAAAACTATTCCAATATGTTTTTATTCCAATCTCCTGATGTCAAATTTGCGTAATCGTCGACGCAAGCATAAGGCGGTCACCCGCAGGGTTGTTTCAACAGACCAATCAAACGCTCCCCTCGTTCATAGGAGGTCACTTTTGTTTGCTTGAAAAACGAATAACATTACCTGCACTGAGCGGCTTGTCTTATCTAATTGGCTCACAAGAGGCGAGGAGCACGTTCAAGTGGAGAGGGATTCCATGGGGCCGAGCCACTGCACTGAATATCGATAATCGGATGAAGAGGGTAGTACCATCGTCTGCGATTGGTCCGCTTTCCCTTACATAGCTTGCGGTGTCTCGTCGACAATCGCGGCGGCATGCAACGGAAGCTTAAGAATCACGCTAAAATGGATCCTCAGCAAAGAAGAGTTGGCAGAACGAGATCGTAAACGTGTCGAAAGTGCTCAAAAACGTTACACGGCCACGGAAAAAGTTTTATTACACGCAAATAAACGCATGCTCTCCGGCAGGTGCGAGTAGCCAGCGTCTCAGCGATCGGCGGCAGCCATTTATTATTTCTTTCGGAATGCGGCAGCCTGCGGCTATTCAGAAAAAAAATCAGCTTTGTTCGGCATACTATTGCATCTTTAATGCGTACACGTCACTTTGACGCGGTGAGTTGTTGCGGTTTTGTGACGTCGCGTGAGAAGCAGGTGAAGTGGGTACAGCCCGAAAACTCTTGACCAATAGCCGAGGGCTAAAGGCGAAAAGGCGTCAAATCAGAAATAACATTCTTGTTTTCTTTTGTTCGGTCAATTCATGCATAATCAGCGTGTACACGTCATATCAGATTGGGAGCTGTCAACGTTTTCGTGAAGTCGCGTGACAGGCATGTGAAATGGAGGTGGTCCAAAAAAGTTTTTGACCAATAGCGGAAGGCTGATTGCAGGATTGGAATAGAAAAGTTTATAATGGCTTTACGGTATAGCGCCCCTGAGCTGCACCTGCTCAACTGTCGCTTCCCAATGTTTGCAGTTGATCCGTCACGAACTTAATAATAATAATAATAATAATAATATTATTATTATTATTATTATTATTATTATTATTATTATTATTATTATTATTATTATTATTATTATTATTATTATTATTATTACGATACCGCAATACGATAGCGCATGAGGACAGTCACGTGGTTCTATTTCATATTTCGCGGGCTTTATTCAGACGCCGAAAGAAAATCACCACGCAGCATGTACGTTGCCACAAAAAACTTTCTGAATCCGCTCTACAATGCAACGAAGCGCGTCTCGACCCTAAGGTGAATACAAAAAATTTTGAATAATTCATCCTAATTAACTAATTATGCGGAATATAAGAAAGATACCTTAAGGAGTACCACATGACGGCAAACCGTATGCCGTTGTTTTCGTTCAGCTTCGGCTAACCACTTTTTTTTAAATCCTTGGTTCAAGTTACGTATAACACCCTATAGAAAGCTACTGTGAGGCTTCATTCACAGCATCACCACTGCGAAACCCACATTACTATTTGAATTCCATATACACGGGAACATTGTTCTTTCATACGCTAATATAAGGGTCTTATCCTATTAACAATTGAATGTGGGTGTGTGCATGTGCGTTCGCACACGTCTCGCACACGGGTTCGAACACATATGTGTGTTTGTGCGTGTGCGCGCGTGTGTGTGTGTGTGTAGGGGGGGGGGGGGATAGGTGGACGTGCGTGCGAGGCGCAAATATATGTGCGCTTGTATTTATAGATACAGCCAAACAATGTAATTATTATTTACCGGGATACCTTAGCTAACTTCATTAGTGAATGAGGGAGAATTTGAATTTCTTTCTTCGGGCAGAGGATGCACTAATAAGCACTTATTTTCTAAGTAGTACTTATAATATGCATCCACGAGGCCAGTTCATTCTCCCTCATTTTTTTTGTAGTACAAATAATCTACAGTTGTAGAGCAGGACAAACCTCGGCAAGGAGCCATAAACGTTTTTGACAGGTTAGCTTGTCTTCGTCAGGGCCCGACGCGATGATGAGCTGTGTCCAGCTCTGCTGTAGTTCTTTGTATAACCGAGTAAAAGAATCACCAATACTCTCCCTCACTATCAAAACTATTTAGTCAACAATCAAGCGCACTGGGTTTATAATGTCCTTAATTATAAGAACCGATGCCCCCGTTACACTGAACGACGTTGCATTTTTTTTGTTCCAATTATAAAAATCTGGTGCTCGCTAATCCAGGGCGCGTTACAAACCAGTGAACACGGCATGGAGATTAATGTCGCAAAGCGACGCACGAGCAATGTGGAACAACGCAGTAGGTCCGGATTAATTTAACACTGCCCGAGATTTTCCAGTGTGCACACCTCAACCTAAACCCACAACCGTTTTCACGTCCGCCCCATCAGAACATTGTCGCACAGGCCGGTGATGGACCTTCCGAACTTTTGCACAGAGCACTAGGCCATATCCAATGCTATCACGCCAGGTCTGTTACAACATTTTGAGCGAACTCCTGTAACGTACTGGTTCATGGCTTACATGAAAACGGTATTGTTTACGGGTGTTTGCTGAAGTCTTATTCACAAACTATACATTTCAAAGCAGTCCATGTCAATTTTGTCCCAACTGTTTGTAAAAGTGTGGTATCTCTCTTCATTGCAAAAAAGAAAGAAAAAAGCTGTAAACTTGATGCCCCTTTCTTGAACTTCCAATTTTCATCACTTTTCGTACATTCTTTGGTGGTCTAAATAAAATAAAACGTGGTCAATTTACAAGTAGTAGACTTTAACTTTCGTATTCAAATGCACTAAAGCTAATCTAATACAGTGCAGTGAATTAGACTATCAGACTGAAAAGTCTATTCCCCCATCATCATGTATTGAGGCAGGAGCCGGTGAGGTAAACTTTAGTCTGACTACTTTGTTCGGGTGGCGTTAATATCACAGATATTTATGCTTTTCTTTGTGCTTAATGATGTTGATGAATGGAGAAAAAGGAAGAAAAAAGAAAAAGCAAGCAGTTAACCGTCCTAGATGTTCCTTACCGTTCAATATAAAAGTCAGAAAGCACTCGATAAAGAAAATTACTTTGGCAACTTGTTGCCTAACTTCACTTCAACTTCACCGAAGAAATTCTGGCGCACAATCTCTCTGGTATCCAGAGATTTCCATACCTTTCAAGTCAATGGCACTCTAACCCATGGCGAAAAAGAAATATCTCCTTTTACCGAATACTTCAAATCTGTTTTCACTAATGATAATGGCACACTGCCCGCTTTCGAAACCTCCGATGCCTGATCTTGTCATCAGCGAGCAAGGTATTATTAAAATGCTTTTGAATCGCGATACCAGGAAGTCCCCCAGACCCGATAACATACCAAATGCATTCCTAACTAGTTATGCAGAATGGGTAGCCAAGTACTTGTTTATATTATTTTCAAGATCTCTAAACGAAGGACAGATTCCGAACGACTGGAGGACGGCCGAAGTTCAACCAGTTCATAAAAACGGTAAGAACAGTGCATCAATAACTACAGGTCAATCTCACTAACATCGACAACTTGCAAAATTATGAAGCACATAATACATACCCACTAATCTCATTTTCTTGAAAAACATGATTTTATTACAAATCTCCAGCACGAATTCTGGAAAGGTTATTCTACTTGCACTCAATTATCCTAACTATATATGAATTTTCTAACTATGAATAACGGAAGCCAAATAGATGCCATTTTTATGGATTTAGCAAAATCATTTGATAATGTTTCTCACAAAATGCTGCTTTCCAAAATTAATAGCACAATAAAAAATGACGAGATTGCTAATTGGATTTCAACCTACTTGAGTAACCGTCAACAATATGTGACTGTTTGTGACCATTCATCTCAGACTCTTCCTGTTGACTCTGGCGTCCCTCAGGGTTCGGTGCTCCTGCCGCTTCTATTCATCATTTATATAAACGACGCCGTAAAAGACATTCCAGTTCATATTAAATTGTACGCGGATGATTGCGTGCTCTACTCCGAAATTAAAACTATATCAGAACAAACAACAATGAACGAGGCCTTCCAAAACATTACTGTATGGTGTGATGTCTGGCAGATGCCGATAAATTTTCAGAAAACTGTTTACATGAGAATAACTCGCAAGAAGAATCCCCTCATATTCCAATATTCTTTTGCTGACAATATCCTATCCGAAGTTGCACAATACGAATATCTAGAGAGAGAGAGAGAGAGAGAGAAAGGAAGAAGGAAAGGCAGGGAGGTTAACCAGACTGAGTCCAGTTTGCTGCCCTACACGTGGGGAGGGGAATGGGGGGTGAAAGAGAGAGAGGGATTTGAGGTGTAGGATGTCTATAGTCGGGCACTCAAGTCTGTTGCCTTCAGGTGGTGAAAAAGCGCTCGAACTGCTTTCGGCGCTAATGAACTGTGAGGCCAGGCACCCAAGATCTTCCCTTCCCTAAATGGCCTGTCATCCAGTCTATTCAAGGCACACTGGAGAGTCTCACGTTGATTATCGAAGCGAGAACAACGAATATTTAGGATTATGGATTACTAACGACCTTGACTGAACTAAACACATTGATCAGGTGATAGGCAATGCTAACCGTAAACTTTTTTTCCTTAGGCGAGCACTAAAACTCTCCCTACCCAGAGTCCGGCTCCTAGCTTACAAATCGATTATCCTTCCAATAATAGATTACGCGGTGATAATTTGGGATCCATTTACTAAAACGAACAGTAATAAAATTGAAAAAGTACAAAAGAAAGCCGTTCGTTTTGTTTACAATAACTATGGACGCACATCAGTAACTGATCTGTTAAATAGGGCTGGTTTGACATCTGTATCCGAAAAAAATCGCGTTTCTCGACTTAAGTTCTTATACTAATTAATTGAAGGTCATTTTAGGATTAATATTGACGGACTAATATCCTTCTCTCCAGGTTACACTACAAGACAACGTCATAATCTCACAATCACCCCTTTTCTTCAGCGTAATAACAGCTTTAAATATTCGTTGTTTCCAAGAACAGTAACGGAACGGAATTGGCTTACTAACGATCAAGTACTACAGCAATCTCTGACGTCATTCACCAGAAGCCTCAGTCTCCATTACCATCTATTTTCTGTTGTATTCATTCCCTGCTGCCCATATAGTTACCAATTTCTTATTGTTACCAACTTTATGCCCCTTACATTTTGTATTAATGTATTCACTCAATATCTTATGTGGTCTTGAATAATTAAGATATGCCATAAACCTTACTGTACTGCTATGTATACTCCTATGTTGCACTGCCATCATTGAACTTTTTTGTCTCCAATGCTGATCCATTTTGTTTGTTTACTAATCATTTGTGGCCTTTGTTTCTTTTTTTCTAGCTTTCTTGTAAATATTTGATCCGTGCTTGTATATATATGGTCACCCTGCGAAAATCCTTTCCTGGGATTGCAGTATAAATAAATAAATAAATAAATAAATAAATAAATAAATAAATAAATAAACATCGTGTATAGGCTGCCACACGCGCGCTTACCTTGCAAGCATTTCCATTGTGCGGGTTCTGGACGAGGAGCCTGAAATCAACGAGCGCATTAATCGTAAATTGATCACCTCGCGACATTGTTTCCAAATGTTCAGTATACCGCAGACGCGCTAGAAACAATATATATATGAGCACATGCACACAGTTTCAAACTCACTTAGAGGGGAAAAGATCGCGAACTGAAAACCTGCAGCCACTTCCCGTTCGGGCACCCATCAATGTACAGTATAGTAACGAAGAAATTAGGTGAATCAACGCATTCATTCTTTTTTGTTTGCTTATGTATCATTGCATACTGGTCATTCCTTCCTCGCACTCATGTAATATTTGCACGAAGTTGGCCTGCACCTATCATTTGTAATTTGTACAGTGAATCACTGTTGTACTGCACCGGTGCGGGCCAGGACGTCCCAACGAAGTGATTTATTTGACTTCAACTTATCTCTGCCCTTTACACGGACAAGCTTTAACTGCATGGTAGTCAGTGCGAAATAAACTTTCAAGCGGCACACCCGATGTATTGGAGGCGCTACACAATATCGACGCGAAACATGATTCGCTAAGTGTTAACAGGAGTGCCAGGAATACATGCAGATCGATGTATACGCACGCGTGGTTCCCACACGCTCCGGTTAAATTTCTTACAGGTACGGATGAAACGTGCGCAATGTTGCAAGAATCCCCGTGAGTACAAGACTGTTCCACCTATATCGCCGGTTTCCTTCAGCTCAAGCGTGGGTTCAATTCATTATGTTCAGTTTATCACCACATTTGGCAGCATTACCTGCCAGTATTATTTTTTTTTTTATCCTTCACAGTAAAGCCAAAGTACACGTCTTGTGCAGCGACGCCACTCGAGAAGAATAAAGAACGCATGCCAATTTTGGTGCAATGGAACGACGGTGCCATCTGTCATCGCGACGATGAAATGCTTCTGAACACTGCGCAACAGAAGCGGCACCAGCAGTTCAAAATAGATTGCACAAGGCGCTGCCATTTTGAATAATTAAAGTGGTGTAGACACCAAATTCGGAGGATAAATTTACTATTGTACAAGCTGGGGGGTCGGTTACGAGAAACACAAGGGCGGCATAGTGGACAAGTTGGCACGGCATGAACTCGTCTTGTATTTAATGCAACTCAGGTTGAGTGTAAAGAAAAAGAAAAAGAAAAACAAACATAAAAGGGATGGAAGGCGCCGAGCTAGGCGCACGCGCTTTATCTGGTGCGCGTTGTTGTTTAGGAGGAAACAGTGCGGATAACTGGTGACTGATGTGTGGTGGAAAGAGCGCGCTCACTAACGCCTATATGGAGCGCGTTTGAGGGCTCTGCTTTGTGATGCGGGCGGACGGTTAGTCACGTGATATTTTCCCTTTTTCGCGGGCTTTCTTTAGCAGCCGGAAAAAAAAATACGGGCAAAAAGCACCCATGGTTGAAAACATGCCAGTTTAAGTTTCTTTACATGTTCTACAATTTCTTCATTGCCATTCCAGAGCAGTATCTCTAAAAAAATTGCTAATTGCAATCAATAAAGTGAATGGCATAACAAACTGATTACTGGCCTGGCGGCTGCTCAGCTCACCTGAACAATACGCGATTTGTTATCTTCACGCAGACTGGCCCATGTATTTAAAAACCACGATTCATGTTAGCTGAGACGGCCTTTAATTGATAGAGGCGTTCAGTCTGTGTCTCCTACTGCGCAAAAAGCCTCATGCACACACAAACGCATCCTGACGCGTACACATAGAGCGTATTGTAGAGTCACTCAGGCCCTAAGTGATGACCAACGACAAAACGACATGTCCTAAACAACTGCCCCTAGCCTTAGCGTGCCTACGACGGGGTAAACATAAGCCGAACGTGGTTGTCCTCAGCGAGCCGCAGTGCTCTTAGCCAGTGAACTTTTGGTGGAACCCCGCGGTATCTACGCAACGTAGCCGTAGCTTGATGTCGGCTATCGGTTAATAGCAACCGCCTAAAGGAATGACGAAATAAAGCGTCCAATGGCGAAATAAAGCGTCCAGAAACGAGAGGAGAGGGCCTCCTGTTGGAAAGAGAGCGTTTGAGAGGAAGGTAGTTTCGCGATCCGCTTGCGAGCTCCACGCACCGCGTACGACAGCAAAGCTTGGCTGAGATGTTCGCAGCAGCGTATACCCGTGGGCTATGTTATTTCACGAAGCCCGAGGGGTGGTTCAGGGCCTCTTTAATTTCAACACCCCCATTAAACCTGCTGAGAGGGGTATGCAATGCATTACTGATGGTTTGAATTATTGTTTTGAGCTTGTTCTTTATGAAAACGTACGCTGTTCTGTGTGTTCTATGGGTGGTTTCAATGAGTGTGTGCACTGTTTGTTTCACTCTGCTGAGAGCTTGTAGCCTCTGTAATTGGGAGGCATGAGCCATTGAATTTTTTGTTTGCTTATGGCGGTATGAGTCATTGCATTTTTGCTTGCTTACGGGGGTATGAACCGTTGCTGATGATGACAACTTTTGTACCACACGACTAGAGGCCGCGTTTTTTCCAAGGCCATCGCGCAACGAGCCCTTAAGGCTTTTGCCTCAATAAAAACAGCCCATCCGAATTAGCTTTATCATCACATCTTCCCAATTAGGGAATTTCGAATGAAATTCCTGAAACATCCTAAAAGTGGATGCATGACAATTCTTCATCGTCTTCGACACATTTTTCAGGATGCGTACAACAGAGCGCCGTAAAGCGCCATGCCCGAGCTATGGTCACTGTACCAAGCCTCGACATGTCTGCGCAGATATCTGAACGAAGTGCCAGGTGGCGATAAGGTTGAGCTGGCAGCACTCGCGGAGAAACGGATTGCTTATCACATGCTCACATGTTGGCCAGGTGGTGCTGCTTAAGCAGCTCCTCGTAGTGTCGTCGGCGCTCAGAGCGACTCATTCCAATGGTTGATTTAAAGATAGGTGCAGCACGCGGCACGTAACCTGGCTGGCCGGGAACGATCTCTGCAAATGAGAAAGAGAGTGAAACAGTGACGAGAATCGTATACGGGAGGATAAGCCCCGGTAGGCATAAACTGGCTGGCTACCATTTGAAAGGACACTAACGAGCCACCTGAACGCCATCTTTGAACGTTATCGTTATTCTTCAGAAACGTATGTTCATTCTTTTCTAACGCTGCTATATCGTGGGACAGAGCGTGGGGGATAAACTTTCGCCAGTATCGCCCGAAGGGCGAAGCACTGATAGCGATAGCAAGGCTTAGCGTGGCGCTCGAGCTCCTCGGACAGTGTTCTAACTACATATACGCGGTTGCAACATGTGGGCGCGACGCACAACGCAAGGCAACTACTCATGTGCAGAAGGAACAGCGCCCTGGAGTCGCCCCCAGGCGTCTCACAACGGTGGCGGGAAGAGGAGCCTCACTAGTGCTGTTGCCAGCTCCGCACCTCGATGTTGCACGAGGCGAGATCGGCGGCTGGGAAACCGACGGCGTTACAGTCAGCGGCAAATGAAATGTCCGACAACGTTAGCCTGACGTTTATACGGCTCAGACCACGGTATCGAACCAGTACTGAACCGAAAACTGGTTTTTGAAAAAGTCGCACTTTGGCCCTCAAGGTGAAGCGTGGATTGCGATAGCAAATTAATGAACAGCTCGCTATACGAGGTAAGGATAGCCGTTTTATTGGCCGTATGAACTTGTAAACGTAGGCATACTAACTAAATTACCGAGCACGGTGCCACGCGCGCACAAACATGAGCAAATCTAACTCGATGACAGCGGAAACTCGCTGTCGAAACGCTGGAGTGAGGAAGCATGGCAGCAGCAGCGAGCGAATTGACATTCGTGCTGCCTCTCGTATGAACGCGAACTAAGCCGCGAAAACGCAACGCGCGGCCGGACTCTGGCTCCGCCGCAGATGGCTTTCAAGATATACAGCGACCCAGAGTACAACGCACCCACTCTCCCTGCCCTCCCCCCGGATCCTTGCGCGTGACGGAACACAGCGCGCTTCCTGCCCGCTTCCGTCTCTTACGTGCGCGAGATTAAGCCACGATCGCCGGTTCACCCTCGCACGCTTTCACTCGCACATACAGCACACGGCGCGGCGCTACGATATCGTCTTTTGGCTTTATACAGAACCTTACGGCGGCAGCATAAATGCTACTGGATTGGCCATATAATGGCTATGACAATAGAACATTCTTGCACGACCCGAAACTGAACCGGAATGTTAGTTTTTTGTTTTTTTTTCAGTCGAGTCAGCAATAAAGTTTTAGGTCACCTGATCTGGGTCACCCGATTTGCACCCATGCATTGCTTGGTAGCACTTTTGGCTCAACTACAGCATATGCTACCGCATTTCGAAATGCACGCGAGCTCCGTCCGGCGATTTTAGAAGTGACAGCACCGTTAGTACGGTTTTCAACGTGTCGCGTCGGGAGGTGGACATGTCAGCAATGGGCGCGTTAGGTTAAGCGTGCTCTTGTCGACAGAGCGCGCTCTAAGTAAACGTAAAAGCCAAACGCGACTTCCGATGCGTGGTTAGGGAGCGCGCTGTACGCGCTCCATCCTAGGAGAATGTCTGCTTTGGCTTCCTGCAAGGTGACGTGTTTCCCGTTCTCCTTGCACGTGCACCCTCTCAGGGCGCGGTTGACGCGTTGCCCGCGGTTTTCTTTCGCATTCGCGCTCTATAGTTTCGAGTGAACCGGGGAAATGGCTGTCCGATTTGAGCTACTCAGACCGAAGTGGTACGCCGCAAAATTTCCGTTGTTCGGCGACTATTTGGCTCACCATAGGATTCATTGACCACGTAACTCTTAATGCCTTTAATTGTAAGGCTTTCCTCCTCCTGCGGTATTCAATTAATTACCACAGTCGACGTACCGCTGGGCAAAAGACCCTTCGTGTGATGCGGTGCCTCTGATAGCAGCGCGGAGAGCTTGCATCAGAAACATAACCGTTACTGCTCCCACCCTCGCCATGCCTATAGGCATGGCGAGGAAGGGAACCCTCGAGGAACTCTATAGAGTTCCTCGAGCTCCAGGATCGATCGATTCACGGTGGCATTTTCACAAAGTACGCAAAACGCGATATAGCGGATGCGGAAGTGACGTAAGATGACACGTTCGTGCTCCCGGAAGCAGTCGCCGAAACTCGTGTGCTCGAGTGCGTGGCTCTGAAGTTGGGAACACGGTATACTAACGCGCCCAATACATTCGTGAAAGCTTGAAGTTAGTGCACGCCAAATATTTCTCCGTTAAGCGCTTGCTTGCTGGGTGGTCGGTTGTGATAACACTGGTCTCTAAACTGAGGGAAGTGCGATGCAAATGACGTATTGCTTCTGATATGTTCGTTATGAACGTACTTTTTTAAAGGGAGTTTTATTTTCTACTTTCCCTGGTTGTTGTTGGAAGTGTTTATTTGTAATATAGAGCTGCGATATCCCCTCTGAGTAAATTGCACGTGGTGACAGCCTGGGAAAGAAAGCAGGAGAGAGACGTAATGGGAGAAAAGACAAGATTGCGTGTTCACAGACATCTTCCAGAGGCAGCTCAGTAGAGAGTTCAGGTTTCTATTTCACTGCTGTTACTGCCCTCGTGGCCTTGTCCGTTGCTAGAAACTAGCAGTGAGGAGGGCTGTGAGTAGCCTGACTATGACCTCGCGTCGGTGCTAGGCAAAGGCTGTGCAATCCCACACGAATTGGAAGACGTCGGCTCGTTTTCAGGTGTTGCACCTCAATCTAGACTGCGTTCCATCCGCCAAGACTATAACTACCAGTCCACGCCTCATAGGTTTCAGAGCCGAGGCCGTTTTCTTATATTCCCCGTCGATTGGCAGTATTCCTGCAGAATACGATGTGAATCTTCTGCAATTAAATTTCCCAAGTTTTCTAGTTTTCCAAGTTCTTCGTAATCATATTCATGCTCTTTATACGATTACCTTTGGCAATGACTGTGGGAGTTTGGTACATCTGAACGCGGAATGAGCGCCTTGTGTAGGAGTATCGTTCTTTCTCGTGCCCTTCCTTGCTGAAGTTGGCCAAAACTGAACATTAACAAAGAAAATAGTGTCAGTGAGAGTATATCTGGTTTGGTCAATAAAGCAATGAGTCACGACAAAAATTTTCCAAATATAATGGCGGCTCTTCCGAATTTCTAACGAACACGTAACTCTTAGAAACAGGTGGGATGATATTCATAGGTAAATTGGTTTTCTTTCTCTTTATTTTGTCTACCACATTCCAGGACACCAGCATATGCGCCAAGGAACGGTGCGGCAGATATGTTAAGCATCGGTGCGTGTGAGGCGTATACTGCAGCCGGGACTCTTTCTCGGGCTTGCCTCATAAACACGCTGCGCTAAAGTCCCTCAATAATTTCAAAGTAGAGAAAGGCTTTGATCCAGCCGACGACTCCAGCGATAGGCTGATCGGTGACATGTGACCATGCTCCGCCCCTTTGCCGCCATGAAAGTTCCTGCGCAAAGGGCGAAGTGCGGTGTTTCGCCTGTTGTGCTATTCACATTGCTGCGATAATTTCGTTCCGGGAGGGCCGAAATGCCTTGTTGCTGTGCGGTTGGGTGCCGAAACCGGACGAATGGTGGCAATAAGTTATTCTGCATCCCGCGCGGCAACCAGAAACTAACCAAAAGAAAATTATGGTTGCACAGAATTGGACGGAAAGACGGAACCATCGGTAACTGCACGACTATGCGAGGAAAGTAACGTAGAGCGATACGACGGTGCGAGAGAAAGTATACACATGTGTGTGCAGAACTGCGATAGTATTTCATTCGCGCGCATGGATGTTGACGGCCGAAGTTTGTGGAGATTATTGATTTTAGTGCATGATGAGCCCGTTGACTTGGCAAGTGCAGTATGACCTGGCATGCAAGTAAATAGTGGGGCAGAAGCGCATTAACTCGCTGACAAATATCCGCATTGCGTTACGTGAGATAAAAAAAATCACAAATTTCAGCAGCGAATTCTACTTTTACACTTTCCTGTGTTTGTGCGCGCGTCGTTAACTGCGCTTTACAATATGTCTAAAAAGTAATTTCCAACTCTGCATATGTGAATAAATATGTTCCTAAGTGACTGCATTACTGTGCTTTTAAAAACAAATACTGCATAGTCACTGTTACTGGTCATCCAATAATAAAGTATAATACAATATATCAAAGTACATTACACACACCTGCGAGCTCGTTCCTTCCAAGTTTCCCTTACACTCGAAGATGTTTCAGTAATCAGCGATGCCATTTTATTGATGAAAAACACACAACTGCAAATTAACATAAGAAAAACGCCAGAAGCGATACACGGATCGCCAGCAAAACACAGTGCAGTAATAGCTAGGTCAATTCGCATGCGTTTCGTATAAGAGCCCTCTAATTCTTACGGGGCTTTAGCGGTGCACGGAGGCGAAAAGGCATAAACACAGCAATGCGCGTCATGATTCAAGTTTATGTGGCGACGTCGCACGGTTCACGAGAACAGTCAACCGCATTCACACACGCGCACACACAACGCTCGATGTTGGTGTGCCGCGAGATTAGATCGCGCCGACAGCCCGAACACGATCGAGGAGACTCGCTGACAAGATCCATACCGCCGCTTCAGAATGTCACGACAGTTGCACTGGCTCGTAGCACTGAGCCACAAAACACAACATTCGTCGTGTAATCGCTACACGACAGATGCACTCACCGGCAAGAAGTCTGTTGGCGCACTCGTTTCCACACACACACAGAATGTTGTTTAGTTGCCGTGAGGGTCGCACGTTTCAGCGACGTTATGTCGAAAGCTTTTCGGGCCAAGCGACTGCCAGTCTTCTTTTTTACACGAATTATTCCTTCAATGTAACCGCTATGTGTACGCAGCACACTTAACAAGCAAAGAAATTCACAAAGCAAACAGGATTCAGTGCAAGCAATCACCACGGCTAGCGCGGTGATTGAGCGCAAATGAACGAAAGGTAAACATGCGGAATCGAGGCGATCAAGCACTCATTCCGCTCTCTTGAGCGCTTTTCTTTGAGCGCTCATTTGAAATTAAAGGACTAGATGTTAACGTCGCCATTCATCGTCAGATGTATCCTGCTGGAATCCTTTTTTTTATTGTTAACGTGGCAATGATACCGAAAGTCGCTTCTGTGGAGCACTAATACTATTAGGTCTGCACGCTCTACGGAGCGCTAGGCTGGATTATATCGTGGCTAATCCGGCTGCGCGAAGCCTGCAATAAAGTAGTTTAAGGAGAGTTTTACCTGCGCAGGATCAGAAATCGAAGCCATACAGCGAAAATTCACGGCAAAACGGCCTGCTTTCCAGAGAAGATTGCTTAGTGCATCGGGGCTCAGATGAGTGCAGTGCAATCATAAATTATGCATGTTACAACAGGCAGGCGGAGATCCAAGCCGCTACGAAATCCCTCCTTATGGTGTGTCACGTAGAGTGCCGCTGTAAAATCCCACACCTCCACCAAAAATCTTTCGGGGAGGAGGAGGAGGAATAAACTTTATTAGTTGAAATGAGCCGACGGTAAAATCGTCCGAGGTGGGCGGCGTCCCTAGTCCAGGATGCCGTGGGCTTGAGCTGATAGCTTGGCCCTGCTCACCAGGCGATGCTGGTCTTCAGGGCTCGAGCTTATCAGTTGGGCCTCCCACTGCTCGACGGTTGGTCCGGTGATGGGCGGTGTCGATGGATTTTGTTGACATTCCCATACCATGTGGTAGAGGGTATTAAGCGTAGAGCAGAAGGCGCATTTGTGAGTATAGGTCGTAGGGTACATTGCGTGTAGCAGGGTGCCGTGCGGGAATGTGCCGGTCTGTAGTTTTCGGAAGATCACCGCCTCTTCTCTTGTCAGCTGGGGATGCGGGGGTGGATAGATCCTTCTACCCAGTCTGTAGTGGCTCAGGATATCGGCGTATCTTTTCGGGACGCTATCTTGTTGGTCTACCGGTGCTCGTGAACCTGGTGGGATAGCCCGGAGAATGTGGTCTCGGGCAGCGGCATTAGCCGCTACATTACCCGCCAGGGACTCGTGTCCCGGGGCCCAGACAATGTACACCTCTGGAAAATTGTCTCGCTTTTCGAGGATGCTCAGGGCTTGTTTGGAAATGCGGCCCTTTTGATAATTTCTACATGCTGTTTGTGAGTCGGTGATGATCGTGATTAGATCTTCCTCTCGCTGGCCCGTAGTGGCCGCCAGGGCTATCGCCGTTTCTTCCGCGCAGTCGATGTCTGGAGTGCTTACCGAGGCCGCTGCTACCTCTTGTCCTTGGCCGTTGATCACGCTGATAGCGTGGGCCGCTCTGTTCTTGTACTTCGCCGCGTCGGTGTATCGGACTTCTCCTTGTTTTGGTCCTTCGTAGGCCTTACGCAGAGCTTTCACTCTCGCTCGCCTCCTTTCTCTGTGGTATTCAGGGTGCATGTTTCTCGGGATGCTGGCCACCGTGATCTTCTCCCTCAGGGGTAGAGGAACCCGCTGTTTTCTGGACTCATATTCGACTGGGTAGCCCAGTCTTATTAGCGTGTCCCTACCCGTGCTGGTGAGCTTGAGTCGCTCTATCTGGCTCGTCTTGTGGGCCTCTACTAGTTCCTCCCAAGTATTGTGGATGCCCAGGCTGAGTAGCTTCTCCGTCGACGTCGTCGGTGGAAGCCCCAGTGCCAGCTTGTAGGTCCTTCGTATTAGGGTGTTCAATTTGTCTCTCTCGCTGTTCTTGAGACCCAGGTACGGGGTGCCGTAAGTGACTCTGCTGATTACCAGGGCTTGTATTAATCTGATTGTGTCCTGCTCTTTCAGGCCGTGCTTTTTGTTTGTCACTCTTCGCACCAAGTGCGCGACTTGGGTAACTGTCGCTTGCAGTTTTTTAATGGCGGCGAGACCGGCACCGTCCTTCTGGAGAGTGAGGCCCAGAATACAGAGTGTGTCCACCTTTGGTATGTTGACTCCATTTAGTGTCAACGTTGGGTCAGGTGTCTCCTGCGGAGGCCGCCCTCTTGTCCTCTTTTTGAGGATCAGGAGCTCCGACTTTTCCGGCGCGCATGAAAGACCGCAGCGGTGCAGATAATGCTCGGTCCTGTCGATGGCTTCCTGCAGGGCGTCTTGTTGTTCGCCCGCCGATCCCGTGCACGTCCACATGGTCAGGTCGTCTGCATACATTGCGTGACGGATACCCCTGATGTTCTCCAAGAGGTTCGGCAATCCCCTCATCGCTATATTGAACAGCAACGGGGAGATCACCGACCCCTGGGGGGTTCCTTTCTGCGGTATTTGGAACTTCTCGGTCCTGAGATTCCCCAGGCCTATGGTCACCGTTCTACCCGTCAGGAAGTCCCGGACGTAGTTGTATGTCCGCCGTCCGCAGTTGGTATGTTGTAGGCTGTTTAGCACTGCTTCGTGTGAGACGTTGTCGAAGGCTCCCTTCACGTCGAGTGCCAGGATGGCACTCTTGTGGAATGTGCTGAGGCCGTCGACGACTTCTTCTTTCAGCTGAAGTACAATGTCCTGGGTGGAGAGGTTAGGCCGGAAACCGAACATAGTGTTCGGCAGGTGCCCACCTTCTTCCAGATAGGGCGAGAGACGATTGTGGACCATGTGCTCGAAGAGTTTTCCCGCGCACGACGTGAGAGAGATCGGACGCAGGTTCTGTAAGTTGATGGGCTTGCCGGGTTTCGGGATCATCGTTACGTCCGCGTGCTTCCAGGAAGCCGGTATACTGCCGTTCTCCCAGCTTTCATTGATAAACTTTAGTAAACTCTCCGTTGCCCCGTCGTCCAGGTTACGGAGGGTCTTGTTGTTAATTTTATCCCTGCCGGGCGTCGTGTTTCTTGTGAGATTTCTTAAGGCTGCCACGATCTCCGACTTGGTGAAAGGTTGGTCTAAATCCGGATTGGGTTCCCCCTCGTACTCCGGGTGAATGACCGGCTGCGTCTTCCGTTGTTGCTCGTCTCCGATGTATTTCTCGGTGATGGCTTCGAGCGCTTCTTGTTCAGTACCCTGGAAGTTGTGTATAAGTCTTTGTATGTATTGCCCCGTGACAGTTTTTGATTCCGTCTTCGCGAGAAGGGTCTTTAGAATGGCCCAGGTCTTTCGGTTGCTGAGGGTTCCCTGTAACTGGTCGCACATTTGATTCCAGTTCTGACGTCCGAGTTTTTCAGCATACTCCTCCGCCTGCCGCGAGACTGCGGCAATGCGGATCTTGAGTTTGCGGTTTCTCTTCTGCTTCTTCCATCTCTTCAAAAGTCCTCGCCTGGCCTCCCAGAGGTGAAGTAGGTGTGGGTCGACTTCGGGATTGTCCGCAGTGAGTTGGATGGTCTTTGTGTACTTGGTAACCAAGTCCATCACGTTCTTGGTCCACTCCTCGATGTCCTCTAGGCTTCTGGGGTGTTCGTCTTTCCGGAAAGCAGACCAGTCCGTAATTTTGGCCTGACCTAATCTCACAGGGGTTTTGTGGTGCATGATTTCAGTCTGGATGATATGATGGTCGCTGCCCAGAGTCTCGTCCAGTCTCGACCACTCGACTTGCCTTAAGCCAGTGGAGAAGGTCAGGTCTGGGCTGGTGTCTCTGGAGACACTGTTGCCGATTCTAGTTGGTATTAGGGGATCGGTCCACAACGTCAGCTGGTGGTGTTGTGCCGCGTTGTGCACGTCCATACCCTTCTTGTTGGTTGATCGGTAGCCCCAAGCCACATGTGGAGCGTTAAAGTCACCCACCACGAGAAGTTTTTGACCGTTGGTGACTTTCTTCACTTCTCTCAGGAACTTGTCCAAGTCCTTTAGTGTGTCGCGCGGAGGACTGTATACATTCAGGATGTAGAGGCTCTGCAGGGTTTTCTTGGGAGGAACCAGCTCAATCAGAGTGTGTTCGATTCTGTGGTTGATTTGGTGCTGCTGCGTCGTGTAGTGCTTCTTGATGAGGACGGCGGTCCGGGTCCTTCCTTGGGCAATGTACGTTTTGTAGCCGCGCATCGTAATATTATTTGTTTCTGTTTCCTGTAACGCGATGACGTCAGGTTGGTGTAGGGTGCATAGGTGAAGTAAATTTTGCCGTTTCCGATTTATTCCTCTGCAATTCCACTGCCAAATTTTGAGGGTTTCGGTCCCTTCTTTCTTCTTTGCTATCTTATTCGCCATCTTGGCTTCCCAGAGTCTCGTTCATCTGGGATTCTCTGATGGGGTATTTTGGCTTTTTCCTTGCCTGCTCTTTTTCCCTTTCTAGAATGGAGATGCGTTGGTTGAGTTCGTTGCCCATCTGGGTGATCTCCTGGCGGAGCGTTTGTACGGCTGCTTGGACGGCGGCTGGCACAGATTTGCTTATGGTGTCGACGGCCTGAGCCAGTTCGGCTCGGAACTCATTTCTCAGTTCGGCCTTGTCTTCGGTTCGGGCCTTGTTCATCTTGTACTCTATTCCCGAATCGAGGTCCTCCATCGGGGGAGTATGTTCCCTCGGCGGCGTTGGTGTTGTGGTCAGTTTCTGCTGTTTTTGCAATTCGTCAATGAGATGTTGGAGCTTCCTCTCCAGGGCTTGTTCCCTGGCCTGAGCTCTTCTGTCGCGTTCCTCCTGGCGACCTTCTTGCTCTTCTAGACGTTTCATGAGCACTTCATTCCGCTTGATCAGGTCGGCGTTTTGCCTTCTAAGAGAGGAGATGGTTTCCTCGTATCTCGCATTTCGCTCTTGTGTCGGCTGTGAGGGAAATGAGTCGGTTGTCGACTTGGAACTGGCTATCACTTCCGCCCAGGTGATCTTCTGCTGTTGTTGCTGTGGCTTACTTGTTCCATATTGCGAGGAGCTTGAACTTGTCTCCCTTGTTATAGGTGGTTGTCGGCCTCTTGATTGACTTCTCTCCCTCACGTACAGGGGTGGGGGTCTTGGCTTGAGCCTTTTCTCGCACTCCTTGCTTGCCGTCTCGTGAGGTAGTCCACATAGTTTGCACTGCAACTGGCAATCATGATCTGCTTGTGGGTTTTGCACCCCGCACCGGTTGCAGATATGTTTGTCTGGGTTGGGGCATACGTCCTGCCGGTGGCCGATTTCTCCGCAGGCCTTGCAATACTGTACCGATCTGCGGTATGGACGACAACGTGTGTACGAGCCGGCCACCTTCACATAGAAAGGGATGTGCGGACCTTCGAAGGTGATAACTGCTGAGGTGGATTTGCCGAGCATCCTCGCATGCAGGATGCCACAGTTGTTGGCTGCCAGTAGTTCCGCAAGTCGTTTCTCCGTCGTACACGCAGTGATACCGTGCACGACTCCACGTACTGTTCCTGGGAGCGGTTTGATGTACGGCGTCATCTCGTATGTGGCCGCCCCAAGTTCGATGCTGCTGATGGAACCGAGCTTCAGTGCGTAGTCCTCGTCTGCGGTGCTGGCAATTATCAGGTTCTGCTTCCACTGCGTTTGGATGGTTACGTTCGCGCAAAATTCTTTAAAAGGAGAACCACTTGCCCTTGCAAGTCCTTCGGCGATCTTCTCGTCCGGCCAGCTGGACAGTTTCATGCCGGTTCTTGGTCGGTATACCACCTTGTAATCATTCTCTGGCAGCGGCGGCGTCACGCGTCGCGGCGGTGGCTTGCCGTTGGTTCGGCTTCCCTGATCTTGCTGCCGTTGGTGGTTGCTGTTGGCTTGCATGCTTGCTTCCACTCTCGGGTTGCTCCTCGCGTTCAGTCCTCCTTGCTGGTTCTGGGGTTTTTCTTGCTTTCCTCCCTCTTGTATGCGGTCCTCGTTCAGCGCCTTCTTGTTTTTTCTTGCCTTGATTGCTTGGAACCATGGGCCAGCTTGACTCAGCGTCTTGCCGCTGTTCTCGTCGAATTCCATGTTGCTCTGGACCGCTGTGGAGTCTTGGCTATTGTTCTCTATGTCCATTTCGTGAGCACTGCCGTTCGTTTCCCCTGCCATTCTCGGTGCTCGCGAGGCCACGCGGGCCCGCTCCTGGGGCGCGTGCGGCGTTCGGAGAACGGTGTTCGAATATGTCGAGGTGCTCGCTGCTCGGTGTCTCAAGGAAAACAAATCCACTCACCGCGGAAATTCTGCCGACTTTCGATGCCGATTGCCTTGTCGAGTTCAATGACACAAAATCGTGAAGTTTGGTTAAGGTTAACTGCAATAACTCGCGATAAAAGCAGCAGCCCATGCGAAGCGCGTCCGCTCCACTCGGCCCCCTGGCGCAGATTCAGACGGACTATAGCAAGTTGGCCGAGTTCCACGCAGAACGCACAGCCCTGGAGCACGAACAATGTAGCAGACGGTACGAAACCACTCCTCTAGACATTACTGCACCGGTTGCATAGATTTTCTTCAATACCACGCTGGCTACTATGGCACTCACGAGCACGTGGCCACGCGCTCGTGCGTTCGTCGTAACTCTGCTCGTCGCTGTGCACCACCGACACCACCATTCGCTTCGTGCACGCAATCCGATTAGTCAAAGATTACTTCGCTGCATAAATGGCGAGAACTTTCGAGAAAGATCCGGTACAGGAAGGCGAGCGATAACCTCGTAACAGTGGTTAGGCAGTGAAAAATCACTCACAGGAAGAAAAAAAAACAGACAATGTATACGTGTCAGCATATCCGCGTGCCCCGTGGGTTACGAGTGTCATATGTCGGAAACAATGCGTTTTAAGACCCTTATACTTCAGTACTTTAGTGTTTTTGTGTGCAAGAAAATGTGCGCGCGCCATTATAGCAAACATACTGCTACAAATAAAGATTTAAAAACAAGAAAGCGGCTGACAGATGGAATAGCACACTGTGGTATAAATTTCGTAAACAGGGATAAGGTGCCTCAGAAAGGCTTTCTGAGGCACCTTATCCCTGTTTACGAACTTCATACCAAAATAAAGATTTAGTTCACCGTCTTGTCTTCTTTAATTCGCCGTGTCTTACGCTGCGAAACGAGGGTGTCATGTCGAATATCACAATCAAGGAGGTTTTAAAAAAAATTGTACGCAGAATCTCCTTAGGGAGATATGTGAATGATGCGTAAGCATTTCGAAGTAATGTACGACGTGGCGTTCAGTGGTCGCGCGCTGATGTGTTTGGTTTTATTGCGAGAACGGTGGTGAAAGAATCGCAAAACGAAGAAGCGCGGTTCCGACACCGAACTGTTAAGAGAGGCCTGCACGACACGACGTATAGAAGAGGCGAGTAGAAGTATTGTTCACTCGTGTTATAGGAAGCTCGCAGCGTACGTGGACGTGGGGTGAAATGACGAGGGAGATGTAGGAAATTAAGGAAATGCACGCAGCTTTCCCTGGAACGTCGGTGTCGGGCGGCGTTGCCGCGGCGTCGTTCCTCCTGCCTGTAGCATTCGGCAGCGTGTTGCTGTAGTTCCCTGCTCTGCGCAGCGTCGTTCATTTGTTTCTGGCGTAATCTGTATTCACGCTGGATACTCTGCATTCCTGCGTTTCTGTTCTTCACTAAGAGGCTGCGGTCGTCTTGGCGCGGCTATACGCTAAAAACGCGACAGCGCTGCGGCGACACGATCTGCTGCGCAAGGCGGCGCCAGGTGCGCTGATGATGCAAGCAAACTACTGCAGCTGCCGATGGCAGGTGCGCCGATGACGTTCCGATCCGAAGTCACGGCTGCTCCACAGTTCTGGTGCATGCCCGATTGTACACGTCACGTGGTCAGAGACAAGCTCGTGCCACTGCTTGCGCGATCGTCTCTGGCTCTATCTTGAAATTACACAAGGAGGGATGGACGGACAGTTTTCTCGTTGGATAACCATAGAAATGCTTACACATTTAAAGAAGCCGGACTGGCAGCCCCCGTGGTTTCTTACCGGCACAGATTAAGCCAGAGTTTGCTTATTCTTCTACTCTGAAAGAGGGCCGCGACAGCGATAACTTCTCACAGCTCAATCTTTTTGGTCAGTTATTGCAAATGCTATAGGGGTACTTGAAGATAAAAGCTCGAACTTATTGCTTAAAATGCTACCTTTGGCTGCGTATTGACATCCTGGTGTGCCACAAAGTTTGAACAAAGTAAAAACGTTTTGACTTCCTTCTGAAACCGGTGGCACAAATACAGGCGTCTATGCCTGTACGGCTGTATGTACAGTTCCTGTAGCCTACACATGAATTTGGCGCCTCCTAGGGAGCATCTTAATAACACAGTATTCAAAATCATGATTCATTTTGTTATATTAAAGGTTCGTGCAAGCCGGCGCTGGTAGGTCCAATACGAAATGAGCGTTATCAGCGTGACCCAGCGTTTCTGGCAGGAAAGTCCTGAGCGCTATTTTCAATCAAGACAGATTCCGGTTATTATGGTGGAACAAAACTGCGCTTTAAGTCGTGTAAACTGTGCTTAGAGAGCATCTCATTTGAAGTTCGCCTTAGTTAGGTATTCACCGTGACATGGAATTACAGTTGGCAGCACCGTCACCGCGCTTGCGTGAAGGAGCTAGGCGGCAGGCGCCGCGCACTGAAATGTGTACGGCGGCGTATACGATTTGGTCCGATTTTGTGGTAATGAAACGCGCTGACGCACTGATCTACTATTGCCCTCCAAGGATGCACTTTTGCACTAAAGGATCAGAAAGTTTCTGTTTGCTTGAGAGAAGCGCAAACTATCGTTCAACGGGGGGGACTGGCACTCAGCCACACAGTCTCTGTTTCGGCATTTTCTTGGGACTTTCTTTTTGTATGCTTCACTTGCTTTCCGTCTACTCTGTTAATATTGTTTTCACGTTTATGATACCTCGTCATTTGCGTCTCTTGCACTAGCTTGAAAACGTCTGTATCCCTGTACAATGAAGGTAAGGTAGCAAGTTTAATTGGCACTCGACATCAGAAGTTCTACGCATACATGTCAGTTTATTTTCTTTCTTTTTTCAATTCGCTGTGAAATACAAACAGATATTGAGTTCAATCAAGCAAGCTAGGCCACTGTTACTGACAGCATGTTACTGGGACCATGAGGTCACTCCAAACGAAATTATTTTGTCGCTAGTACACGGTTACGCGCACGACAGCGATGCGACAAAAATCCACCGACGATTGCGATACTCCCTAAATTTCGAGCTATAGCTGCTATAGCGATATATTGTGGCAAAACTCGATTATGAACGACAGCGCCCTCTCGGCGGCGGCGCCGAGCCTCTGCTCAGCCAGCTCGTTCAGCAGCAGCGGCACACGAACCGTTTCCACCAGTTGCGTGGCTCATTGTTCACAAAGCGTGAACACGGGAACGCGCGGCTCGAGTGGAGCGCATTCTCTACCGGTGGCGCCGCAGGCGTAGTGGCGCATGCGCCGTGGGACCGAATCCCACGCTGGGGCTTCAACGAAGCTTCATTCCCCGTAAGCCAATTCTTGCCGGTGCCTAAAGCATCTCCTCGACGAGACAAACACTAAAACCAACCAACGCAACACACTGGCGCGCACCCTACACACAGCAAAGCGAAAATATTCGAACAATGAAATTTTATCCAAACTAGTGAAGAAGTACCTATCAGTCGCATCTGGCCCTACACCACCTTCCCCTGAATACGAAGGCTCCGACAACCCTGAGCTCGACGCAGAATTCGGGATTGAGGAGATCAGGCAGGCGCTCCATGCCCTCAACGGCAGATCGGCTCCGGGTCCGGACAAGATCACAAACAAAGCTCTACGGAACCTGGACGAAAAGTCCATCGAATACCTAACGGACATCATTAACCAAACATGGAGCAGCGGTAAAGTCCCGGAAATGTGGAAATCGGCCAACACCATTCTTATCCCCAAGCCAGGCAAGCCGCCCAGCCTCGATAACCTCCGCCCAATTTCGCTCACATCGTGCGTAGGGAAGGTTGCTGAGCACGCAATCCTAAACAGGCTTTCACGCTACCTGGAGGACCACGACATTTACCCGCACAACATGATCGGCTTCAGGGTCGGACTGTCGACGCAGGACGCGATGAAGCTCATCAAGCATCACATTATTGACTGTACTACGCGGGACACGAGAGCCATACTAGGTCTAGATCTGGAAAAGGCCTTCGATAACGTTCTTCACTCGTTCGTTTTGAACACAATCTCGAGTCTTAACCTGGGGAAGCACTTTCATTCCTACACGAGATCTTTCCTGTCAAACAGAGAAGCCACCCTTAAGATCGGGGACCTGACTTCAGACATGATCAAGATGGGGTCTAAGGGGACGCCACAAGGGGCAGTCATATCCCCAACTCTCTTTAACCTCGTCATGATTGGGCTATCCAGGACACTCTCTGCTATCGACGGTATCAGTCATACCATATACGCAGACGACGTTACCATCTGGTGTACGGGAGGTAGTGACGGACAGGTAGAGACGGCCCTGCAAGAGGCGATTGATGCTACCCAGAGATACCTTGAGTCCACGGGCCTTCGGTGCTCACCGCACAAGTCGGAACTGCTACTTTATCGACCCAAGCGAAGAGGCCCGAAACCGAAGGGGTGGAAACCACTCGCCGATTGCGACACAAACCTGCGCACAAACGACGGAGGATATATTCCGAGGGTGGATGCTATCCGGATTCTCGGCATGATGGTAGAGTCGAATGGTTCAAACAACCAGACAGTGCTGCGACTCACTAAGAAGACGGACAATGCCATCAGGCTAATCAGAAGAGTGGCCAACCGGCAGCAAGGCCTCGGAGAAGATAACCTCGTGAGATTGGTACATGCGTTCGTAATGTGTCATTTCACTTACGTCGCGGCTATGCACAACTGGCAAAGATCGGAGCGGGATAAGCTCAACGCATTAATCAGAAAAGGAATAAAGAGAGCTCTTGGCCTCCCCATATACACTCACACGGAACGCTTACTTCAACTTGGCATGCATAACACGCTAGAGGAAATAGCGGAAGCACAGGAGAGGGCCCAGTTCGTCAGGCTATCTACCACACAAGCTTGAAGACACATCTTAAAGGAGCTGGGCGTTTCCCCCACAGTAATCAAAACAAAATTCTGTAGCATCCCTCGAGAGCAGCGGGACCGCATCATTGTCGCCCCGATCCCACGAAACGTCCAACCAGAGCACAACGTGGGAAGACGTCGGGCGCGCGCGAAGGCTCTCCTGGAAAAGGCTCGTGAACGGGCTTCGGAGAACAGTTTCGTAGACGCAGCGCGCTACGTCGACGGACAGGCCTTCGCTGTAGTTAGCGTAGATCATGAAAGGCAAATAACAAACGCAATCTCGATTCGGACGACGTCCTCTGAGATCGCAGAGCAGGCTGCAATAGCGATGGCCTTATTGGACGACAAGAGGACATCAATCTACAGTGACTCCATATCAGCTGTTAGGGCGTTTGCCAAAGGAACCATATCCGAGCTGGCCCTAAGGATACTAGGAAGCAAGGAGATCAAGCCACACACATTGATATGGTTTCCAGTCCACATGGGACAGATCGAGGGTGCCCCGCCCAACCTCAACGAGTCGGCACACGGAGCTGCGCGAGGGATCATCAACCGCGTAGCTACCGGGCAGCGTGACGCTGGGGCTACTGACAATCGGGACTCTCCTTCCTCCTACACGGAAATTACTAAGCACTTTTATTTGGCTCGGAGGATCGACCCCCCCCCCCCCACATTGCAAACTCAATAGACCTCAAGCTTTGACACTAAGGCTTCTACAGACGGGGGCTTACCCAAACCCCCTACTTCTTCACAAGGTGTACCCCGAAATTCAGACAACAAATGCATGTGCACTATGCAATAATTTAGCGAATTTACCTCACATGCTCTGGCGATGTCCCGCGTTACACAGCGATAAAAACAACACTTCTTTACGTTGGGATGCGGTCCTACACAGCCCCAACCTCGAAGAACAGTTATGGGCTGTCCAACGGGCCTGCGACGCTGCGGAGAGGCTCGGCCTCTCTGTCCCGACGTGGGAGCGGCCCGCTGCGCGCTAGTGCGCGCCCTAAAGGACCCTAATAAAGTTTTTCATCCATCCATCCATCCTAGGCTTGTGCCTCAGGAGCGAAGGGAGAAAGACAGCTGAGCCGAATCGACGACGGAAAAGAACCGCGAGCCGTGGCTTCGCGTGCCCGCGATCAGGCGCCATCTTCGTTTTCTTCTCATGCGAGCGCGCGCTATCCGGGCGCCGCCCAAGGGAGGGCTCTACCAACGGTGTTCGAATTCCGGGCAGGAGCGGCCACAGCAATCGCGGAGGGATTTCATGTTAGAACCCCTCAAAAATCCGAGCTGCTACTTCTGCCATCCCACCGGGGGAGCGGAAAACACATGTCTAGCATAGAGGTAATCCTAAACCACATCCCCGTTACTAGAGTGGACAGGCTCCGGGTGCTCGGTTTACACATTCAAAGCAACCGGCTCAACACATATACTCTACATGCACTCCAGACCACAGTCGATCACACCCTGCGTCTTCTAGGGCGAGTCTCCAATAAACATGGCGGACTAAAGGAGGCCGAACTTCTCCGCTTGATTCAGGCCTTCGTTATCAGTAAGATTACATTCGCAACACCATATCTAAATTTCCTTAAATCAGAATCAGATAAGATCGACACTCTTTTACGCAAAATATATAAATTCGCTCTCGGGGTCCCCATACGTACCTCCACTGAAAGGCTAATGCTTACTGGAACTTTCAACACACTTTCTGAACTCACAGAAGCCCACCTCACATCCCAATATAGCAGACTTTCCAATACCGCAACAGGTCGACACATTCTACAAACTCTTTCTATCACTCCGGCACCCATCATCAAGACTAAATACACCATTCCATATCACATACACGAGAACCTCTGCATCCCCCCACTTCCTAAAAACATGCACCCTGTGCATCACAAACAGCGCAGGAGGCAGCGAGCAAAGGCTCTCCAAAAACAATTCTCCACCTCTAAAGACGTGCTCTATGTTGATGCAGCCGAATATGGGAACAGAAATCATTACGCAATATCAGTCATTAACTCTCACGGGCAGGTCGCTGCGGCCGCCTCCATTCCTGGCTCTTCCTCGGAGGAGGCGGAGGAAGCGGCCATAGCCCTGGCCCTCACAATTCCAAATTCATCAATTATCGTTAGCGACTCCAAAGCAGCCATTTATAACTTCGGAGCGGGTAGGGTCTCTAAGCCAGCTTTTTCTCTCCTCTTGGCTCATCCTTTCAATCAAACTGTGGCATTAATCTGGACTCCCGCGCATGCGGGCCTTGCCGGAAACGAGGCGGCTCATGCCAGTGCCCGAGGATTTACAGTCCGGGCTCAGGCATCAGATGCGTCGGACCTCGCCACGGAGGAGGCGCCGTTTACAGCGCGGGATCGACTTATTACTTACCACGAAATCTGCACACACTACCGATTAGACCGCTTAACCTTTCCGCCACTCATGGGCAAATCCCCGCGTAGGTGTGAAGTTCTGTGGCGACAGCTGCAGACTCGCACCTTTCCGTCCCCTTACCTCCTCCACCGCATTCATCCCGCGATTTACCTTTCTCCCTCTTGTAAATTCTGTGTATCTCCCAGAGCAGACTTAAACCATATCATGTGGGGGTGCCCTAAGCACCCCCTTCCCCCTTTCCTCAAGCAATTAATATCTAGTGAGGAGCAGTGGGAGGCTGCCTTGCGCAGCTCCAGGCCCGATCTTCAGGAGGCCATCCTGGAGTGGGCTGAGAGGATAAAGGAGGCCTACTTCAAGTAGTTCCTCCCCCCACCCTCTATTCCATTGCCCCCTTCCCTTTAAAGAGGGATAAATAAAGTTTTTCATCATCATCATCATCATGTTAGAAAGAAAGAGAGCGCCTGTGTAAGCGACACGTCGGTTGTTTCGCGTAGCAAGAAAAAGCAATTTTTAGAAATGACGCTGTAATCTGTACGCTCTTTGATATAACGCATTATTTGGCTTGATGCCAGAGCGCTTGCGCGATCCTAGTCTGCTGTGCATTTAGGTAGGCGAAATCTTCACAATAAGATTTAGTTGCGAGTTAGCGCTTGTCCTGCGCGTTGGTGTCTTTCTCTTAATTGCCCCGCCTTGAACCTGCGCTTACACCATTATTCATTTATTAGCCTCGTGCCTGGTCGCCGCCGGCATTCCGCTTTCGTCCTAAGCCTTTCGCCATACTCTCTCCCTCCACTTTCCCCTTCGCTATCGTCATCTTCAATCCGCGCTGCGCGTTCGTTCTTTCCTCATTCACAGGGTTCGTTCGCTCGGTTACGTAGGGGCAACGCCGACGCTCGTCGCGGGAACGGCCACCTAAGAGCTGCGCTATAAGATTATGTCAGGTGCTAAAGTCACTTCGCTGTTGCGTCAAACTAACGCCACCATGAAGAGCGAAAGGAAATTGCATGCCGCATTTTAAATTACTCTTATGACGTCTTGCTTCGAGAGAGAGCCATTTCAGACGTGGTCCACACAAAGTACCCCATTTTAGCTTTCATTCGTAGCAGCGCAGCAAAGTACAAGAGCCCAATAAATTGCGAGGCAAAATGAGTTCACCGCAGTGGCATCAGAACCACATATTAAAGGAACTCCACCTCGGATTGCGTTACCGCTAAGCTATGTGTTTTAATTATCAGAATTATCGTAATGCAGTTATCATAAAATCGATATCACTGCATGCTTCCGATTCTTTTTTCTTCTGCTGAGCGATGTTCATGCCACTGATTTCATGTTTCACGGTATCAGAGATTGCAGATTGCACATCATGAAAATGTCGTTAAAGCACGGCTTTCACGTCTCCCTGTTAGCACTTCGTTTGTTTAAAACAAGATAAATTGATTTTTTATGTGTGCGTGTGTACGTGACTTAGACGAAACACGAAGCGATAAGAAAATAACTGATTGTGGCGAGTGGATGGGGAAACAATCACACATCGCGCTATCGACGCGGGCAGTCACTGGCCTCAGCACAACGCAATGACGACTGCGCAAGGCTTCTGCGCACCTTCAAACAATGCGGACCGCCATTTGCGACTATATACTACAACCGACGGAGAAACGGTCTTTATATACACGCCGTACACGCACATGTAAACACGTAGCGCCCTGCAGACGACGAGTGGCGCAATCCTGTCTCTGTGATTCAGCCAGTGCCCTGATCTCTGATCAATCTCGCGGCAAATAGCGACAATTCGCAGTTCTAGCGACATTGCAGGAAATTTAAGCGAGGACACCCTGCCCCGGGACTCACCACTCTCCCAGTCCTCCATGATCCGCTCAAACCCAGCGCACATTGATGTAACAGTATTATGCAGGCCCTACGTTGTTTATCGCGCAGAAAGAAAATAAACCGTAATACACGTGCAAGTGGTTCGATGCATTTGTGCTAAAATGTTCCTAGCAATTTATTAAGAACATAAATAAAGAAAGTCACGTCCGATCAAAATGGTTGGCTAAACGCAAGCCTGTTAGTTAAACTTACTTGGAGTGCTGACTGAGAGACGGTTATCTACTGGTAAAGTGGTCTAAAATATCAGTTATCAAAGTGGAATGGCAGTACATTCTCTTTCACCGGTGAGGGAAGAAGCGGTAGACGAGGTGCCTGTCCATTTGGCTGCCGCCACTTTCCTCCTCTCACTCGACTGTTTGTCTTTCGCCCCCTCCATGCTCCACACATAGAGACATATAACGACCGTTTGCTGCCGCGACCATCGAAAAAAAAGAAGAATGTGAAATGGGGTTAACAGAAATTATTTTATTTTTTTATTCTTTTCCGGAAAAATTAAGAATATCTGCGTATAAATGAAAACTTTGCGCCTTACTTCCGCTGCCTAGCGACAGGCGAATTGGCGAATGACGAGCCAGCCAGGTGCCTGCGTCATTCTTCAGACACACCGCCGAAGCGAGCGAGACCGGCGGCGCATCTGGGCGTTGGCCTGTTCGGTCACCCGCCTGCCTGCTTTTCTCTGTTGGGATTTAGCCTGGTTTGGTGGGCTCCCGCCGAATTCTTGCGTTCCTTGTGAACTTCGACGTGGCACCACTGCACTATTGGACTACGGCAAGGTGAAAAATTTTGTTCGACAGTCTACGACGCATTTGAAGCAATTAGGCTTACGGCACGGCACCTGGTTAGACTTGTGACGCAGTTAACGAAAAACAGCGCGGCCGCCGTGGCGCACTTAATTTGAATTAATAAATCGTACTGGATGTTTGCGGCGATTTCTATGAGCCTCAATATTATTTTAACTTATATTGGCAGTTTTTGGACACGCTAGTCGCACAGGGTGCTGTAACGCAGTTTCGCGTGTAGTGAATCTTGTGACAAGTTTTGGGGCTTTATCTCACCGCCGAGACTATTGGTAACTAATTTCGTTACTTTTTGGGGTACTTTTCAAGCGCAGTGGGCGCGCCTGGCGGTGTGACGCGGTTAGCGAAAAGCAGCTCGGATGTGAAGCGCATTTTCGCGTCTACTGAATCTTACTGAGACAAGTTCGTGACTCTTTCTCTGACTCCCAAGATGATTGTAATTAATTTCTTTGCATTTTTTTATAACTTTTAGGCAACTCGCCGCGCGTGTCGTCACGCAGCGAAAATCAGCTCGGCCATGGTGACAAAATTAGGCGTGTACTGAATCTTACTGCGACATGTTTGTGACAATTTTTATGGCCCCGCAACAACTTAAACCTTTCGGTGCTCACGCTTGTTGAAAATGCAACGAGCGATTGCCAAGAGTGATAATAATGGAGTGTTTCTTGCGCCGACGGAACGCGCAATAGATAATGGCAAGAGGATCAAACGCCAGGAACTAGTAACTCGAAGAAAATTCTGCCTTCTGAAAGGCGCCTACGCATTTGTCTTGAGTTCGAGTACAAGGAATTCTGCGAGCGTCCAGCATAGTCTGGTTGAGAGCCTGTGTTGTGGCCAACTCTGTGTATTCGTAGCGTACTATCGCGTCGATTGTGGCCAAGATCTGGAAACGCGCAGTTGCCCGTGTATTCGTGCTATTATAGTGCAGGAAGTAAGGTCCGGGAAGAGGGGAATGCTTGGAAATAGAATGCTTTCGTGGTATGTGCGGTATTGTTTGGGGATGAGTCGGGCATTTTCTACGCCGTGCGTGTAAAAGCGAACTGTTTTTGTTTGTAATGCCGCCCATTCATCACTTTCACACGCTTCGCCTCTACAGGCATTATTCTTACATGTTAATACCAAATGACATTTGCTTGTAATTTAATTTTTTTCAGCTGACGTCGTCTGGTGCAGCTTCCTACGGGAACTACTGCTGCTTATCTGGTGTCACGACGTTGGATGAATGCCCAAAAAACCCGCAACGATCATTTATATCGAATAAACATTTCCTCATTTCACAAGCCGTCTTGCGTCTGTATGAAATTGCACGTGGCACATATTCGATGTAGGCTTGTAAAGATCGATCGCAATCTGCTTAATAAAATGCTTTCGCACCAAGACCGAGCGCGGTTGAGCTCAAGAAGCAAAAAAAAAAAAAAAAACGCTGCCGGCGTGACGCGTACCAGCTAGTATTCTAAGCGCGCGCACGAAACCGAACCCGGAAGTGTGGTTCAGCTATTAACGCCGACAGCTTGGTGCGCTGCAGTCAATTCGGCCGCTAGGCTCTATGGGAGTGTCCGCTCTTGTTTTATTTCTTTCGTTCCCCCTCTGAAACACCCCCTATAACGGACTGGAAATGAATGATGCATTGGCAGGACGATTCATTAGCCTAAGTGGGTGAAAGGATGGCAAGACTATCAAGAAAAATTAATAAGGAAGAGCGGCGGGCTGCAAATTAAAAATACAATAAACACTTGGTTGATAAGTCTTTCAAAGGAATTGGTCATGACACGAAATCGACACGTGTAGACCCGGAAGCCCTGGCAGCTTTGATGCACATTTTTGACCAACCGTGGTTGCTCAGTGGATATGGTGGTGTGCTGCTGAGCACGATGTCGCGGGATCGAATCCCGGCCACGGTGGCTGCATTTCGATGGGCGCGAAATGCGAAAACGCTCGTGTACTCAGATTTAGGTGCACGTTAAGGAACTCCAGGTGGTCGAAATTTCCGGAGTCCTCCACCACGGCGTGCCACATAATCAGAAAGTGGTTTTGGCACGTCAAACCCCATAATCTAATTTTTAGTGATGCACATTCACAAATACATGAATGTGCGCAGTCTTTTATTATTTGTAGTTTCACTGGAACCAATGACAGCGATAGCAAGTACGCGAGGCCTGTGCTGCTACGCATCACAAAGAGCACCCCGCGGGCTATCAGGCGGCGTATGTGTTTATGTTGGATGCAATGGTGAGTGCATATGTGACGTCGTTAAGGCCCGGCCTCACGGAGCACGGGGTGTTCCGTCTCGCTATAAGCGTATATGTGAGCGTACGGGTCTCCGAGTCCGTAGGGTTGCGGTTAAGGGTAGGCCGAACAGTCGCACGATACGCGCACAGTTGAGCTATTGGGGGCGAGCTCCACCACTGGAAAATCTGGCGCCACCGTCGGCGTGACGTGGCACGAGGGATCACGTGGACACAGTGGCCGCGTCGGCTGCTTCGGAAGCGCCGAAGCAAACTGAAAACGAAAGTTTAAAGTCCCACCTGGGCTGCGGTTCTGATTAAGTGGTGAGGTCTTACCGCCTTGGGGTATCTGCTTGACAGCATTTGAAAGCACTATAATAGGTAGTGGCTGCTTTAGGAGGCGTGCAGCATGGTAGGCTACTGCTCGGTGCCGCAGTGCCGGACGTACGCAAGGGAGCCCGGTGTCAGCCTTATTCACACTTAGCGACAGGACAAGAAGCTGCGTGAACCTTGGCTCGCGAGACCGGCAAACAGCCATCGGCTACAACTCGGGTATGCAGCAAACACAGACGCGAGGAAGATTTCTGCTACGGCGTCGGGACTGTGCGATGTTCGATGAGTAGCAGAAAGCGCGCACCGAGACGCTCGCCTGCGCCCGCTGCTCGGCCAATGTCATGACGCTTTATTTGGTCTACGAATTCGTTGATGCTAGATTCTGGCAAGTTCACTGCAATGGAAAGGGAACGACAAGAAGCACATTAAAAGGAGGTATGGTACGTGTTCATGTTTGTGTTATGAGTTAATGTGCTGGATTACGAAAAAGAAGCAGCGGAAAATCGCACGCTAAGAAGAACGATAAACATACAGTGCGACGCAACTTGAGAAATAATATCGAAAAGTCCAAGAATTTAGAAAAAAGAAGATTGAATCGTCGCGACGGCACATCACAGTCGCCGTAGGCATCGAAGTCTCTATATCGAAATTATTTTTGAACAGCTCTGATAGCGTCCAAGCAACAATGGCTGTTTGTGTAATGTCACGTGCTCACATCCTGCGCCCTAAAACTCATGGCACGGTGCGAAAACGCGCTCGCAGCGGAAGCAAAACATTGTGCGTAGGCATGCATGAAGACGTGCAATCGGTCGCTGCGAACCAGTGCGATCGCTGATTTGAGGATTCATTCTGTTACGCTCCATTCGGTTATACAGACACTCCACTATAAAGGCATATTTCCCATAGTTTGCTCTCAGCGTTTGCCTACCTTTCACGCAAGAAGACGGTTTGGGAGACTCCATCGAGGCGACCGCACGCTGTGGCGTTCACTACATATTCGGCAAAGAGATGGCATCTGTAAACGATTCTGCGATTCCAGTTTGCCCAAGATTAATATTTTGACAGTTAAAGATTTCCCGCGTTTCGAGAGTACTTACAGGAATCTCCAGGTGGTGTTTTTATTGAACGCCGTAAGCCAAACCTAAGAGGAGCGCACCGCGTTATCCCTGTTACTATATGCAAGGGAGGCGCTTCCGACAGATGGCGACTACGTAAGTCCTCGCCCCCAATAGGGAACTAGAAGGCTCCTAGTTCACTGTAGTTGAGCCCTCCATTGCGCGCAGCACAGTGCTGCAAGATCACTTTCGGGGCAAACGTTCGTGCTTGGACTTGGAAGAAAGTTTATTCTTAACTTGCGCAAAAGAGGCAATCACGATCGAGAAATCTGATCCCGATGGGGCTCGATCGCGATCGAAAGTGCGCCGTATGACACCCGTGTTACACCTGTGTGAAATTTTCTCTATTATAATAATAGAGAAAACCGAAAACATGTACTCAGTTGACGTGTCCACATAATCAATAAATACAATTCTGCATATTTTATATCTGTCGCTAAAACTACACCACCTGGACTCATTGGCTCGCAATTGGATCATATTCGATGAAAGATGACAACACGAGTTGATAATTATTGCACTACCCTTTTATTTAAAACATACAAAGGCCATACCCCACAACTCCTCCCACGTGCCAAAAAGAAACAAGACATACGCACACATACACCACCAGTAACGGTAAAAACACTTCACTACACGTAACACTTTTCATCAGTCTGCAAAATCTAACAAGTCCCTTTACATTGCCAGGCGTTCTGTCTGAGCAACAATCTGTGTCCGAAAAATTCTGCATAATGTAACATTTTCCCGACTGTACCCGGGAGCCGAAAAAAAATCAACAAACAAAATGTGCAAAATAAAAGGAAGGAATAAGTGGGGCAACCGGCACTGTATTCTTTTCGTCGTCCCACTTGAACGCAATCGTGAAGGTTACTTCCCACATGGCAGCAATGGCACGAACACGCTGTCCATGCCCGTTACCTATTCAGAAACGCAAAACCGCAAGCACATTAAGCAGAAACAGCCTTCGTCACACTATTCTTCCTCGCCGGCTCTGTGACGCAGTCCAACGTGATCTCTCATTAGGCGCAGAGCCAAACTACACCGCAGCCCAAGACAACCACGGCGTAAGACCAACGCTGAAAACGCCGTAGTGCATATTCCGCGGAGGCAGTGGCCGAGTCCTAAGCAACCTCGATCTGTTCCTTCAGCACAGCCATGTCTTAGCCGGTTCGATGAAACGCTCGGCTTTCAGCAGCACAAAGAGCCTTCAAGTGTTCTCTACAACGTGGCAGTGACCCCACCATAAAGGTATCAGAGAATCCATATCTTCGCGATGAAGGCACCACAGGTAAGCCAGACATACGTATCACAGCCAGTTATCACAGAAGGGTAACAATTATCGGCGTCATCACTCGAGAGGCCAAACAGAACTGTGAAAAAAAAAATGTAAACGCGGGTGACAAACGGTAGAGCAGGTACTATATTCCGGGGATCACCAGTAAAGTTAGAACAGACTTGGCAAAAGGTCCAAGCTAGGTTACGCATGATATCTTGAATAGATGCAACGAAACTCTCCAGGAATTTTTCACCCCTATGCACTTACCCAACAAGCCCCTATGATATAGGCAGGATGTTATGAGCAATTCCTTTAGAAACTACAAAAAGCAGACGCGCTAGGGCGAAAGCTCTAAGAACTCGTCACAAATGTGAGCACCGAAGGTCATTTTTTGATTACCTAGCGAGATTTCGTAATCATAAATTACAAAGGCGCATTGGCAGCGAACTTAAACCATCGTAACAACCGCCAATCATGTATACTAAGAGCTGCAGAAGCGCTTGACGCCGCTTCACACCGTAATGCTGACAAGCTTATTCCGCAAAACGGATCGGAACAGCTTATTCCCTAACATAAATTTACCAGTGTCGAACAGACCCTAAGATAACGCGCCTCAGGGCGCACCGTCACAGGGCGTCAGGCCACAAGGCTTCGACACGCATACAATCGGCGCTTGGAGCCGAAAGACCTCTTGAAGAGCTCCAGGGATATATGCGAAAATATTGTCATGAGTCTGACCCCCAACACACTGCCACGATAGAACAAACTAAACCGGCAAGCAAAGGCAGTAACTGAAGGCGCTAGGTGAAAATAGAAATAACATGAACTTGCTTATTGTCACCACACTGGGGAAGCAACAGATGAAGGCAGGCCAAGCTTTCTCGACAACATTCTTCGCTTGGGAACTGCCGAAGTCTCTCGACGATGGCAGGACACACGACTAGATGCAGTTTCGTTCTTCTAAGAAAGCCACGCAGTTACAGAATTAGAGCATGGATTTTTGGGAGTAGAGAATTGAAGGAGCGCCCGGTGACACTTGCAGCACGGGCATTTATCATCCGCACCATTAGTAAGCAGGCTCTAGGAGTCTTACAAGTTCTGCGTTGCATTTCCAATGCAAGGCGGAGTCGGGAACCGACCGCTGACAAATGACCCGCCCGGGTAATTTTTAATGACTACAGAGGTTAAGTCTTCACCAAGAAAGGAAGCACCAGGAATGAAGGCACAGTGAATTCATTACATGAGTATTGTTCCGCGAGAGTGTCGGCCGGTGGAATGGACCTCGCACTCATGTACCACAAAGCTCTTCTTGAACACACAACTTTGAAGAAAAAAAAACCCTAGAAAGAACAATCACTCCGGGCGCTTTGGAGGTCGTTGCTGATAACCACGTCTCGCTCCTCATGCCAGTGGGCCTCCGGTGTTTCGCTTCGACTCATAGAAGAGGCAGCCATCGCTGCCGGCTACTACGGTCCACGCGGCCTGCAGGAATGTTGCCACCTGCCAGGTCCCGTCTTCGGGCGCCACCTGGAGGACACACAGAGACACCGGTGTTCAGAGCTGCGAGGGCAAACGTTAAATTTCAAGGCTTAAGAGTAAGCCTTAACTCGGGACGGGCCAGCTCCGATGCTGCCTATTCGGGTGCACGTAAGACGCACAAATGCTCTTATGAGGGAAGTTCGCAACGGGTGTGAATGAAAATTATTGCTTTTAAGAGAGAAAGTTAAATTCTAATGGCTGTAGGAAGCGGAAGTTTGATTCAGGGCCTGGAGTTGTCTTTCTTTTTTCGAAATTTGGAAATTTGCCGAAAATTGCTAAGCTTAAATAAACAGAAGCGCTAAGCTTAAACATCCGCAACTCTGCACCAAAAATAGTTCTGTAAACTGCACCTGTTAGAGCATCTAAAGCGGACAAGTTTGATATATCATCTTATGTGCTACATGTTTTCGTTACAATCGTTATACGAGGGTTTTGCCAAAGCCCTACTCATATAGTAATAATGAAATTGAGAGGCATGTATAGTACATGCATATTGTCCGCTTTAGGTGTACTATTAGATGCAGTTAACAGAATTGTGATACCGGTTTTTCTCAGCAGTTAATCAGAAATTTACGAACCAATATCGTCATAGATTACAAAAACATTTATAGACATGCTTCTTTGAGCTCCAATGTACGTTATTTTTGTTCAACAGGGTAAAAAAAATATGGTAAGGTCAGTTATAACTTTTATAGAATATAATGTAGTCCATCACTGCCGAAAAATATGCAACTAAACTCTAGTATACGGCGTTAAAATGCAGGAAGTCAGGACGGGTTGGCGCTTGTAGTTCCAGGCGTCGCGGCCACCCATCCTTAGTTTATTTTTTATTTTTTTGCCTCTATTCTGGCTTACAAGAGTGCCTTCTCGCTGTGAGGGTGCCATTTTTCGCTTTGTAGAAGAGTAATTTACTAATACAGGTGCAATCATTGTTCTCCCCCGTGTCTCTTTAAAAGCACTGAGTTTTGAGGAAGGGTGTACAACCGACCTGGACACCAGCTTGATCACCCGCCGCGGCTCGGTAAGACGCCTGGACAGTGGTCGGCGGCTGGGACGACGACGACGACGACTGGGCCGGTGGGGGCGCCGGCGACCGCACGACATCGGCCATGGTGCGCCGTTCCATGCGGTTCGCTGCAGCCGGGTTCATCTGGCTGCCACGGCCTTGCAGCTCGTCTGGCAACATGCGTGCAAAGAGTGGGAAAGGCGTCGCAGCCTGCGCTGTCACTGGAGTCCACCGAAATTTTAATAGCGTCTCGCGCGAATTAGAAATATCGAATGCGAATAAATCAAACACTGTAAAAAAATGTTTGCACCCCGCCAACTGCAATGAAATTTCACGTTCGCCGAACTGGTATTGAATGGCTGGTATATTAATTAAATTATGGGGTTTTTACGAGCCATAACCACTTTCTGATTATGAGGCACGCCGTAGTGGAGGACTCCAGAAATTTCGACCACCTGGGGTTCTTTAACCTGCACCTAAATCTAAGCACACGGGTGTTTTCGCATTACGCCCCCATCGAAATGCGGTCGCCGTGGCCGGGATTCGATCGCGCGACCTCGTGCTCAGCAGCCCAACACAATAGCGACTGAGCAACCACGGCGGGTAAATGGGTGGTATATACCACTGAAGCAATCTAGGCAAGGCTTTAGCGATGCTCACTGATTAATTTTCTTATTAGCAGCCCTTAAATAGCCGCTCGACGCGTACACCTGGTGGTTAGCGGATATGGCATAGCTCCAGTACATCGCCTTCGAGAGATGTCTTTTTTTCGCGCCGCGGGCGGCCACGGATCTCGGAGGCTTAGCCGAGGAGCCTCGCGTTTTGAGTCATGCGTCACTTCCGGTGAGCAGTAATCGTGACCTTTATTTTTTCAGTTTCGCAATAAAAAATACGTCTACTTTTGCGAGTGTTTCTTGACGGGTACACAGGTATTTCAAACTTAAAAGATTTTTCATGGAGGCTGCTCTAGATCTGCGCTACCCGAAACTAAGATTCATTTGGCCTTTAGGTTGCTGGTTTGTCCCACTGTTAACACACTTCTCCCTAAAGCTGTAAATTATGCCTTACACCTTCGATGACAGAAGCCGCAGTTGAAAATAGCGTATTTCTGACGAACTTATGCGCACTGAAAAATTTGACACGGATGCTTGACAGATAGCTGTCGACGTTTATTTCATGCAGTTTTTCTCTCGTCTGTCACAGCTCTCACCACTGTTGCTTGCGGCAAAATGTTGCCAAACAAGAAAAAGCTTCATGTCTCCATCAACGATTCCATCTTTCCCCTTATGGGTACAGGTGTTAGCCATGGGACAATCCAACACCGGTAAGTGTGCAAGAACTTATTTGATGTCGCTTAACTTGACCTCTAACCCGACTGTAGTTGGCCTCGAGCATCAACTTTGCGTCACCATTTGCGCGCACTAATTACGGCAGACGTGCTGCTACATTAGTGGCTGTTGAATTTGGGAATAATGCGCCCTTAATTACTAAGCTTGTTATTAGAGGTATTTAGAAAGTTTTATTTGTTCTTACATTCCTAAATGGTGTGTATCAACTTATTTGTGCTGCTACATATGTTCTACCACATCCTTATGATTTCCGTATTTTTACCATGGTCAGTGCTTGTAGCCTTCTTGAGCGCACTGATTTATATTCTTGTGCTTTAGCATCGCTGCAAAGAATTAGGCTGCGCAGTCTTTATGCCACTGTTTTGTATTATATCGCCTCTAACAGAAGTTTCCCGGTCAGCCATGATCTATTTCGGTCCTCTTTCCGAAAAGTTCCTTAAATGGCAACTCCTGCGTCTGTTCTTTTTTTTTTTTTTTTACCATATTAAGGCATTGTCGTTTTCAAATGGCATTGACAGCCTTGTCATCGGTAGCGCGGGTTAATTTTCTTACAAACTCATCGATACTATTAAAAAGTCAATCAACGAGGTATGGAAACCGAAACTTGTAGCTACTTCGTGCGAGATCACGATGAGTCGCTGACGTTGGATCCTGCGCTACCGTAATGCAAACACGCCGAACGCATGATAAATACACAATACACGTAGCCCAAAAATGAAAAGCTGACAATGTCTTCTGATGACACGGGAAGCTTTCATAGCTGTTTCGAACTTGACAGCGACGATTTCAGCAACAGTATGAGCGCTGAAGGATCACCGTTTGCTTTTGACCAGCAGCCCTCGCGCGAGGCAGCTGACGTTCCCGAGTTCAACGCATTGTGCTGCGGCAAGACGAGGAGAAGCACCGGTTATCACGTCCGCCATAAAGATGATTGACGGCCGTCGTCTCCCTGAAAAATGAGCCAGCTTCTTCGTTTCTGGGCGAAACGGCGGCGTGGTCTCTGACGTCACAAACACAGGGTGGCCAGCGAGAAGTCATACATTCGTGGGCATGAGCCAGGAACACGCGTAGCCAATCTTTGAAAGTCATTTTCAGGCAAACTAAACCACTTGCAGCCATATTGTTTGACACAGACAACCGAGTACAAAAGAAAACGTATATTCAAAATTTTTTTAACGTCAGTGGACATGGAACAATCTGCGGAGTTATCCTTTAATAATACGTTATTTACTCAGTAAATAAATTTAGCTGTCATTTGCATCGGACAATGTAGTTTTCAATCGAAGTAACCAATTTAAAATTTGATAATCGATTTATTCGATTATGGTCGAATATTCGGAGCTACTGCGGTTACCACGCTCTACCTGGGACAAAGAAAATTCCACTCGTATTCGAATGGCCGATTTATGTGGTCGTGGTTAAGACAACCAGCGATCGTGGTGACGTCTCTTTTCTTACCAATTCACAAGCTGAACCAGTGAAAGAACTTACAAATACATTTGCGTGTATCGTGGAAAATTTGTTCTTTCTTCTTGCAACCATTCCTATGCGCAATGTGGAGCACCACAGGACGATTCAAGAAAGCGTCGAAGAATAAATTTTTCTGTCACACTTTCCAAGGCGAGGGCGTTTGCTCCCAGAGGACTAAATGCTATAAGCAAATGTTCGAAAGTGGAGAGACACGAAGATCGATATGCAAAATGTAAAGGGTAAGTAAGAGATGAGTGGGTGTCCTATTGAAAAATAACGACAGTAATGTGTCTCAGTAACCCGTATGATCCAATAAGCCGATCCAATAATCTCATGACACGTATGAGATTCTAGATAAAAAAAACACGATATGAGAGTTATGTTCTTTATTATTATTATTATTATTATTATTATTATTATTATTATTATTATTATTATTATTATTATTATTATTATTATTATTATTATTATTATTATGTGGCCGAGAAGGATGGCGGAGCGGATCTGTCAGAACATAAATGAAATACATAGAAATTTTATTTCTCGCATATACTGAGCGCTTTGTTAGACCACACCATTTTTTTTTTTTTTTAGGACTCGCCTGTGGATTGCAGTCTTTGAGCTCGAGTACTTCAAGCAGCGGGCATTAGTCGCGCGAGAAACTGAACAGCATATTCGACTAATTAACAGACAGTCACATTTACCTTTTTAATTATTACATTGCGGCACATATTGCAATTTACAAATTGGAGTCGGTGGATTTGCTAGGCATGTCCACTCGTTATAAATTATAGAGATGGCGCGGATTTCGACATATTGACCGGGAAACTTGTTCCAAAAATGCACGGCTGTTGCAACACTCTCTAAATGAACAACCCGCCGTATTTATGCATCGGAGCACATATGTACCTGGAACACCCATGTATTTCATCGCACACTTTGGAAATGAATACATCGAAACTATAGTGTCGTCCTGAAAAATTCGTTCCAAGTAAATACGCTTCGCGAACTCCCCGGCTGCCATTTGTAAATTCCAACAGGTGCCACAAAATAATTAATTGAAGAAGACAATTAGTGAATTTTATTATTTAGTAAATTATGCATTTCGATTTCTTGTTCAAGTAATGTTCGCCTGTTTGAGTAATCCAACTCAATGAATAGAATTATGCTATCTGCCACAGGCGATTTTTTTTTTAATTTCTGTATGGTACACAAAAAAAAACTAGTATTGGCAATGTCACGCTTACAAGTGATTCACGACGACGTGAGCCGCTCGGAACTGACGACCAACGATATCCTCGAAGCCAACAAGGCCGGGAAAGGGGCGAAATGCGACAAAGGCAACGTGAATGAAATGTCTGGAGTCTAACAATAAATATTGAACCGACCATGGTGGCGGTAGTGGCAATCGACGCTGTGCGGCCGCAACTTGCGTCGTCCCTGTGTTCCGCCGCGCAGTGTGTGCGAATTTCGATGACAACGTCGGCCGCCCTGGCACGTTCCGTAAGAGGGTGTGTGTGCAGAAGGAAATTGGAGACTTCTTTCACTAAGTATCTCTTGAGGTCACGTTAAATAAAGCTTTTTATCGTGCTCGATGTGCTTAGCCTGCCCTATAGGAGCGATATGCGGTGTCTGATCTTTATACGACGAAGTGATCAGTTCAACGAACGACCCCGGAAGTCGCGGGCGCTTCGTTATAGAGGCGTCTGAATGCATCCTCAACCTATTACTGCCATGTTAACAAACACTGAGCTTTGAAAATCTACTTCACCATGCCTAAACTGAATTAGCGTTTCTTTTGGGTGTCCCTTTAAGTACGTCGTAGGCAGTCTAGAAAAGCGCGTGGACAACACAATCGGACACCAGCGACTTTTATAACATTTTTTTTTAAGGTTGTCTTGCTTCACAAAAGGATTAACGGCGCACGCCCGAAGCGAGAATGAAACCCATTCCGCAACCATCGCTCACCTCGACAAGCCTGGGATGCACTAGGGGGTGGCGGTGGAGGCAATCCCTCGCTGGAGGGACCGCTACCCTGCATTTGAACGGCGTTATACAGACTTGCGGACAGAGGAGGTCGGCACAACAGGCGGTCACACTCACTCGCCAATATTTTCTCCGCCCTACGCACTCACTCACTCACTCTCGCGTGCGCACACGCCCAACTGATACTCTCCAGCGCTCGCACGCGTTCATAGTCACACTTACCGGCACCCACTCTCTCTCGTACACGCGTCCACTCACAGGCACTCACTCACACACATAGCACTCACGTCAACTCACACTTGTCGACAGTCACTGGCGTTCGCGCTCAAGTCCGCTCAGAAACACCGTCCCTCGCCTTTGTTCGTAATCACGTCGGCCGGCACTCAACGCATCTCCATACGTTCACGTTTGCTCAAACTCACCGGCGCTAACTTGGTGGTTCATGCTCATGCCCACTCGCGCAATTTGTCACTCACTAATGCTCCAGCTCACGCTCTGCGAAATGCGTGCGGAGCGATTACGAGTCAGTTGCAGTCGTCAGTGAGCATGCCGACCTGCGCTTGCGGGACGACGGGTGGCTATCAAATTATCACCATCTCTATCACGTTCCTGAAAGGAAGCGTAAGCGCATTACGCTAGTCGAACCTCCATACAATGAACACGATTATAACAAATTATCCGATATAAAGAATTTTTGGATGTGAGGAGACATGTTTAATATGTTTATCGGCGTCGTTGGCATGCGACAAATATATGCGAATATCGGATATAACGAAGGGACATCTTGCTGTCGTATTAGACATGATTAATTCGGTTCGACTATACCACTTCCTACTGATGCAGGCGTGAAGTAGCGAGCTCCAAAAGAATTTTAGTTTATGAGACTTGGCGGCACTTCATACACAGCGTTTGAAACTAGAGTGATGCCCGTTGTAGTGATTTCTTGGTTAGAAGGCACTTTAGCATAGAGGTATGCCATTTTAGCGCGGGACTGCAGCTGCGCGAAAGCATTAAATAGTTCGCGTTTATAGTGGAGAGAGTCGAGGAGACCCAACGAGGGGGGGGGGGGGGTGAGGGGGGCCTGTCGAAACGTCATCGTCTTTTCCGTGCACAGTGCATTACAAGTCATCGACAATAAGGGATACGCCAGAACTACAGCAGGCCGTATGTAAGACGCGTTTGATAAATAATTCTCGTTCGTTTTTTCGCCCCCGTTGACGGCTTAAAGGCCTCACGCGTATACTATTGTACATTTCCACCAAAACAGGAACAGTGATGCACATCCATGTTCTGGCAGTGAGAACTGAAAGCACGGACTATGTGCAAGTGATGAAAATCCTTACGTCTGAAGGGCGATGTCCGCCAGCCTGCATGGATGCGTCGTCACCGCCTGTCTTCGCGCGGTCTCTGGAAAAATAAAAAGGAAAGAAAGACTAAGCAGGGCTTCAGCGATGTCCGCGACTATGAACGCAATAAGTGTGACAGCGTTAGCCCCTTAAAATCTCTTCAACGCCCCCAATATCCCGAGAAATTTGTTCAATCCCGTACAGACTCTCGAAACTGCATGGAACGACAATGACGGAAGCCGTGGCGTAAATGAACAGCTGAACGGACGGATCAAACTGTGTTTATAGCTCTAAACTGCTATTGCAGTAAAGAGAAGGAAGCCAGAACCAAAATGATATCGAGTTAACACCTCCCAATACGACGCCGCGGTCCATGAGTTCACTGCAAATTAGAGGTTATCTTCGCAAGGTTTGGCCTGACAAAGTTTTCTGTTTCTACGGGTATCTTCTGCACCTGATATATATTTTTTTTCTTTAGTAGGAGTTCCTTCATGAATCATGAACAAAAGTAGCCGCAAGTCCAGTTGTCGTCCTGTTCATTTCTCTTCTGATGTTTGCTTTTTTTTTTTTCATCGGCTGTTCAAACGGTCTCTAAATGTCGCGGTTAGCGCACCTGTTCCAGGCGCGTCCCTGCTCTGACGTCAGCACTGACTTCACTATAGAAACAGCTCTCTGAGCTGCCCGGGCACACTTTCGGTTTCATGCAGTCCCCTTTCTGTTCTTTTAGCGGTTTATTTAAAATAATTTCTACAGCGTTGCTTCAACGATCTTACGCGAAACGCAAGGCGCAGAGAAATTTAGACCAACGACTTCTCTGACGCGAAAAAAATTACGCGGAGCTGTAATTTAAAGCGCACCTCCTTAGGTTCGGGCATTTGCAACGGACAAAGCGCGATGCGTAGAACACGCAGTTACAATCGTGTATGGAAAGTATCACGCCGCGATGCGCACCGCGAAAACAGCTGAAGATTCAAACGATTTCCGCGCGCCCATGTCCCTCCTCCTCGGGAGAAACCGCTCCCCGTCAGCCGAAACGACGTCATAGCCGTCACCTACACGCCACACGCACCGCCTGCAGTCCACTAGTAGACCGAGGCAATGTAAACTGCTAAACTACCGCAGCAGAGACCGCAAAACAAAGCAGGGACCGCAAAGCTTCCCGAGGGGCATGCGTTGCGCACAGCGAGAAGAAAAGAAGACATAGGAAGCGAGGGTCGTGACGTGAACGTCACGTGATCCCTCGGCTCCGACATGGGAGAACATGCGGGAGGAATGTCGCTCGAGGGCGCTAGACGCGACAGCGGGAGAGAAAGCCTAGTTTGCGGAGGCCCGCCACCTTCGCACCCGTCGCACTGCATTATTACGTCTGCTTCGCTCCCGGCTGGTGCTAAACCACATTATCCATATATTCTTGCGGTAGAACGCTGTCCAAACGGGGCTTATTAACAAAGTGTGCATAGCCAAAATTTCAGACGGGTGCCTTATCGGCGGCCTTCAAAAGGGACAATGAAAAGTTACATTGTATCAGTTTATACTGCTAAAGGATTCTTTCAGAATTGTCTTCATTTATTACTATTACTTTTTATTGCTTATTTATTATTCATTTATGCAAGAAAGAATTTAATGCCAGACTTTCCTTTTTTCGATAACTTCGTGGTCGAACCGCAGCCTTCGCACGTAACGGTGGCGTCATGGTTAATTGAACTTACGCTTCGGCGAGTCGGCTTTACCTTAAGGAACACAGCGCGACTACATAGACAAGAAAAAAAAGAGAAAGAAAGTGGTGGGACAGGCATTGGACTGGAAATTAATGGCTAGAACTGAAGAAAAAAGAAAGGCTCTTACCCTAGAAGTGTTCGTAAGAAAAAATTTCAGCCAATCCTGAACCTGGACGTATTATTACCGAAGGCGGCCGGCCAACGGCAAAAAAGTACTTAGGCAACGAAAAGCTTTGTGAATACGGCATCAGTTCACAAGAAACAAATATCATAGCAGGCTTGCCGGCACGCCATCGTAAAGGCTTGTCGGTGCAGCGAAACCAGTACATGGACGCGGAGGAATAACAACACGCACACACTACACGCATCGCGTTCTGCTATCCCTCTGCGCCCATATGTACCACATTTGCGCTGCACCGAAAGGATGGCCTTTGCGCCCGGGCCAACGAACAACACTGCGTTGGGCCAACGGTGCGTGCATATACTCACTCCTCCTGCAGCCGGTACTGCGCCGCCTGCTCTCGGTAGAGGCGTCGCCTCTGTCGGTGGGACCTGTGACGCATACGCTGGAAGAAGGTTGACACCTGCGGCACGTAACCTGGCTGTCCGGGTACTATTTCTGCGCAGGCGTCGTACAGGCGTCGTACGCTCGGTGTAGCAGCCGCCAAGTGCGGCATTGCACCGCCAGCTTGCACGGCGCCACATCGAGCGCCAAGAGCAAGAAAGACACACACTAACATCGCGGGTTAGCAAGCGTGGTTATACATGAAAGTAAGCGCGAGGCGTCACTGCACGAACCGCCGGCTCGATCGAGCGCACCTCGCAACACGCTGTGATTGCACTTGGTTGCGGGTACTGCATGGTGCAGACCATATCGTACGTACGCCACGCAGGCCATGATGGCTCGCTGAAAATGTCGAAAGTTTAACTGTGATAAACAATGCACAGAACTGTGTACTTTCGGTGCGTTTGCGTGTAAACGGTTGCAGAAAGACGTTCGGGGTACCCCTCGACCATGTTAACTCCACATCACTGCGCACAAAGTTGAAATTTCTTTTCTATAAGAGCCCAAGAAGGCGGCGTCCATGAACTGTATATAAGACGCTTCCGTTTCAGAGTCCCCGTTAGGCCCCGACAACACGGGGAACGCGTAGGTCGGGAGAAAAAACAATTTGCGACTTCGCCCCTGAGCGCGTAATTTTGGCAAGCAATATGAGAATTTCACGGGGAAGCATCCAACGAACTTTTCGATTTGAAGGCAATCTTGCCGACTACGACGAAATTTCGTTTTATTTTCCTTTGTTAAATTTTTTTTCTTAAGTATTGTGTTTGTTGGCGTACAGTGTTAAGACGTATCGCTAACTAATACATCCACATAGAAAACTCACGGACGAGCGGTCGTGCTTTTTTTTTTCTTACCGTACTAGAACACGGGAGCGTATTTGGAGCACTGCGTCGCCTCATCGCACCACTCCTCTCCCCCCCCCCACCCCCAACCCCCTCCTGCCCCAGGATACGCAGAGAGATGCGTGCCACGCAGTTTCAACTACATGTCTGCCGAAGTGAATTCGGCGCGGCCAAAGAATCGAGCCGACGTTTTCACGGTAAACGTTATTTTCGATTAATGCAAAGACGCGACCATATCGCGCTGCGCTAAAATACAAGCACTTCGGCGCCAGGAGACGCAAAGCTCAAAAATACACGCCGGAAATGCGTTCCATGTGGGCGGCGCGTAAAAGACTGTCAGCATCACAAGTAGTCACTCATGCAAATAGACGCGTCTATAGCAATGATTAGCCGGGACAGTCGCATCGTCGATGGCCAAAAGCATATAGACTTTCCCTACAGAAAATTTATACAGAAAAGAAAACTACACGGCGCCATAGTTACTGCGACAGTCACTAATACGGCAATTCACTCAGCAACAGATTAATGGGTGCACATGGATCGAGTAGCCTAAACCTGTCCTGGCTTCAAACGACCTTGTGTCTTTGAAAGTTCATCATCTTCAATAACTAATAGTGCGTTATAAATGCAGCAATTAGCAATGATTAGGCACGCGCACCTAAATTTAATTGCCTCGAAATGCCTAAGAAGCTACAATCGCTTTCGAGTTCGGAAAGACAAACAAAAAGCATAGTAAACAACGTCAGAAGAATGTTTGAAGCCACAAGCACGAGAATTAGACTAGTCCGTGCATACCATATAACCATCATTCCCATGGTGGCTGAACGATAGCGACAGAGGTCCGCCTAGTAATTTTCGTAGAACAGCTTTACGGTCTAGAGGGCTCGACCAACGGGAAGCGAACCGACGTCCTCACCGTTCGGAGCTCCCTGGCACACCGAGGGGGGGGGGGGCTTCCACGGACGCTGTGCAATGCAACCGCGGCACTCGCAAACGCGCGCTCTCCTAGTGGCCTCGTTTCTTATAACACAGACTGCACCTCTAAACAGAAACACGTAACTAGACTAGCGCGGCGACAAAAGCGGTATGACCAACGCAACGGTCGTCCGCGCCGGCACGAAATAGGCACGCGACGACACGACAATCTCTCCCGAGCTCACCGTTTTACGTAGGCTGGATGGCCGGTCGGAGCCTTCGGAACACTTCTTCTTCCTCGCCGTTCACTCGATGTCGCGCGAAACGGAACAAGGATTGGAAACGTGATCGTTTAACTATTTATCTACTCGCGACGACAGTTCAATTATACTTTGCGCATTCCTTCTTTTTTAATCTTGTTCTTTCTTTCTTTTTCACTTTTGAAAACAACGATCAATTTAATTCGTAAAACCTCTTTTTTTTCTCCTGTCGGGCAGTAAATGAGGCACGAAACGCAAAGAACGCTCACGCGAAACACCTTGCGCGACGCACGTGCTGGCGTCACGTGGGCAACGATCTCGGTGGAAGCGAACTCCATGGTGGAAGCCTGGCCACGAGCTCGAACTGGCGGAATCAAAGCGACGCACACGCGAGTCGGAGAGGAACGCTCTTCACTGGGAAAGGATTAGATTTTTTGCCGGCGTGCGTACGACCGCTCGCCTGCTGGTCTGCATAAAGAGGGGGAAGGGGAACAAACGATTCCAATGTAGAGCGGGAAAAAAAATGGAAAATAGATATAAAACCAACCAGTGACCCTGATAATGATATCTATGGGTGAGAAGACTGGCGAATTCATGTTTTCCGACATCTTGAAGCTTTCCGGAAAGACTACAAATTCCAACAGGTATCGGAACAATGAATTGGCCGTGACGTACACATAATGGTCGCCATCATTTCCTGATATATTCGCCCGTACCGCTCTTGACTATGTCGCACCCAGCTGGAAAAGATGACCGCACCTGACTTACAATTATTGTCAATCAAGCGGGGAAAAAAAAAAGAACCCGACAGAGAGCCTTAATCCTGCTCACGTGTGGGAATGCGAAATCATTGTACCGTTTGTAGACCTCGGAACGCCATGAACGCGCTCGTGTTAAACACTCGCGACGTGACGACACCTCCTACCCATCGGCGGCGCCGTCGAGTGCCCAATGAAGCACGCAATTAGGCACACCTTGAGGCAGCCAGAACCGCGGAGCCGCCGTGGCGTTGGAGAAGAGCGCTCGACTCGCACGCACCCCGGAGGCCCGGGCTCGATTCCCACCATCGCTCTCTCTTCCCCTTCCCCCTTCTCCCAGCGTAGGGTAGCCAACCGGACTCTTGACTGGTTAGCATCCCTGTCTTCCTTATATCCCTCTCTCTATCTCCCAAAATTAGCCGAAGTTCCTTTTCAAAGGCATTTATTTAGTTTGTTTACAGCAACCTTCCTGACAAACTTGAGCTGACGATTTTGCGTTGTGTGATGGGTGAAAGTCATAAAGGTGCTCGGCAGCGCTTTCGGTGTTGGCGCATATAAAGAAATACGCATTGTGTGTGCATGTGCGAGGAGGAAAGGCCGCGCAGCGGGCCTTTCTTCCTCTCCGGCCTGTGCGACCCCGCACGGCGCTGCTTGAATGCGTTGCCGTCGCGTACTGTGGGACGATTCGTAGATTGTTTGAGCTCCTCCTTCGTGAAATTTACGCTATGGCAGTTTACACGAAATGGTCGAAGAACCACTGTGTAGCCTTTCGGTGCAGCGGTAACTACGGAATGCGAAAGTTTCTCTTGGGTGCGCAAACGCGCATCATCAGTCGCAGTGTGCGCTTGCGTTGTGAGCTATTTTTGCTCTGTTGTCGGTTTTTATGCAACCGAGTGCAGCAGCGGCGTCGTTGAATTGCCAGCGTCAGTGGGAAAATCTATTCACTGTCTCATCGCTTCGCGCGGTAACTAAAACATAAAAGGTGCTCGCGTGCGGCCACCTCAATGCAACCCCGAAACGTGTAAGCGCCAGTCGTTATAATGTATTCGTGTCACCCATTGGCATCGTTTTCGCGCATTTTGGGTATAGAAAACGTCAAATGACTATGTTATGCATACGTTCGCTTCGTGTACGACGCCGGTGTGTACGCGTTGCTCGTCACAGCGATCACTGCTGTTGGTAAACCAGTACGACACATAGGAGTTTTCTGCTTCGGATACTGCCTTTTGACCCCGTAAAGCAGTAATATTCAAAGGGGATCGCATAAAAACAATACGGCGGCTGTTCTGAGGACACAATTTCCGCAAAACGGGTGAGTCCGTCGTAGAGGACGAGACGAACGAGACCGAAGAAAAAAAAATGTCGCAGTTCCGCCGGAAAGGCGAAGCATCGATTGCGAGAGCAAATTAGTAGACAGCTGTACGAAGTAAGAATAGCAGGTTTATCGGCCGTATAAACATGGAACTGAATTAACAAGCGTGGTGTCAGCGAGCACAAGCTAACATGAACACATCTCGCTCGATGACCGCGAAAACTCGCTGTGAAAACGCTGCAGGCGGGAGCAAGCGCGACAGCAGCAGCGAGCGCAGTGACCTCCGCGGGGTCCATCGCCTCAACGCAAGAGCAGAGAGAACGCAGTGCGCACCAAGATATGAATCGTCTGCAGATCCCTTTCAAGATACGGCGGCGCGCGCGACTGCGCGCGGCCGTGCAAAGTACGCACCTGTTGGCGGAGTGAAAACTTCCCTCCCGCGCTGCCTCCCCGCTTTCCTCCATACATGGCGCGCGAGATTGAGCCGCGATCGTCAGTTCGCCCTTGCGCCCAGACGCGAAACGCGCGCAGATGCTGCCGGGGCACAACCGCCGCCTCCTCTCCCGCCCTTTCGTACCCCTTTTGCGCGACGGAACGCGTTTGCGCTCTCTCCGTTTTCTTATTTCGCGCGCGCCATATGGAGCCGCGATCATCGGCTTCTCTCGCGTGCTTTCACTCGGACATACACCATACGACACATGCGCACACAGCATGCGGCAGCTGCCGTTCCGAGATAAAATATGGCGCGAGCGGAGGAGCTGGAGGACAGTGCGCGTGCGTAATGGCGACTAGACGAGCGGTCCTTGCCGGGGCTACGCAAATAAGGTAACTGCTGATTTCCAAGTACTGGAAGCTTTATTGAAATCAAGAGCAACAACTGCACGGCGCTGTCATATTTCGCAAGCCGAGAGGGGAAGGGGAATAGTTGTCATCTTTGCCTATGCCTCCGTCCTGTTGTCAGACTAAACGCCGCACGCAACAGCCGCGTCACATCAGAGAGGAGCTTTGTGCCGATCCTCACTCTCTTGCATGCGTAATCATGCAAAAGACAATCAAAATTTGTAGTCGGAGATCTCGGAGCACAGACACGCTAGAAGAATTCTTCAAACTGATACTGAGTCGAAACACGACTGCTTCTAACTTTTCAATACAAACATACCAACTTACGGCAGTCAACAAAAAGTTAATTATTCAATTTTGGCTGATTGGGCTGCTTACAGCGACAATTATGATCTCACTTTGTGTCCCCCTAGCCACATAACTTATCAGCACTGGTGGTCTTCGCGTGGCTCCCAGTGACTAATTTTAAAAAAAGCATAAAGCTTAAGTTTGAACACCCTGTATAACTTATATCGCAAAACAAAAGCATCCCGCTTAAACCGTGCGAAAAGGCGGTTCACTGCAAGCCGTGCCAGCGCTGCTGAGGCGAAGCGGTGTCATGTGATTCAATTAACTTTAGGCGTCAAAACGACAGCAGCGCCAGCGTTTGCAATGCTGGCGTTCGAGCCCAATGCATGGGGTTTCATCAAGCAGCAGTTAGTCGCGAACGCAAAAACTCGGCAAAATACTTAAGAATCGTCTTCAAACAGTCGAACCCTAATTTGTGAATATACATCTTTGGCGATACCATTTAAGAGAAGAAGTAACAGAGATGAGTAGAAAGAGAAGAAGTAACATAGGCCCGATCACAGACCGCTATAGGAAGCCCCGTGGTGCATGTCTTCCCGTGGGACAATCTGGGGCGTGTGCGCTAGAGAAGCCTCACCTGTTTCCCAATTCTCTTCTTCCGTAAACTCCACAGACGTCGCTGTCCCGTCAAACTTCTCCGCTGTCGCCGTAAACTCAGTCGCCAAAGGGCGTCCTATAGAAGACAAGAACACATACGACCAAATATTCCTAACAGGATGAGGCATGTGTTCGTTGCAACAAAAGTCTCAGAACGACTCGTCGTCATGGAACGCCAATATATTCACCCAGCAAGAATAGTAGTCAAGGTCCACCTTCCAGATGCGCTAGGATTCAAAGCGTGTGGAAATGTTAAATGTACAGCGGTCGAGATAAGCAAAAAAAAAAAAAAACGTGTACCATACAGGTGAAAAAAAGTATGGCAGAATTCATCTAACGATGACTGTCGACGGGAAGGCGGTTAGCGTTCCAGCAATGTAGTGACACACCGTATCTCTAAAGTTTATCTAACATAGTGGTTATAGTGAGACTTCGGTTGATTCGGCTATATGCGATACTCCTGTATCGTCCCACATAGCTATGACACTCGCTTGCCAAGGTCGCCCACGAACATGGCGGCATGACGACGGCTGTGTGACGACGACGCAATGACGACTACGGGATGACGAAGAAGGAACGACGTTGATGGGACGACAAAGGCGGCACGACGACGGCATGAAGACAAAGAGACGACGATTTCTAAAGCATAGCGATTGGGTAACGACGACAGCGTGACAAAGGAAAACACGAGGACAATGTAACGACGACGAAGTGTACGACGATACGATGGCGTGACGACGACGGTATGACAACAAATGCACGATAGCACCTATTTGACGATGACGCAATGACGGTGGCATGACAACGGTCCATAATCACGATTGAATGACGACAGCACGATTATGATAGGATCACAAAGGAATGGCGTTGGTGAATCGACGAAGGTGCACGACGACGACGACAACGGGATGACGGCATAACAGTGATGATGATGGCAAATCGACAGCACGACGACGACGGCATGACGAAAATGACACGACGACGATCGTGTGCCGACAACGGCACGGCGAGAGTTGGATAATAAAGTTATAATAACGACGATCGAAGGACCGCGACGGCATGACGGCGGCGCAATGACGACGATGCAACGACAATCGTGTGAGAACAGTGAGATGACGAGTGTATAACGACAATGCGTCAACTGTACCACGAAGCTTGTATGACGGCGACAGCGTGATGACGATGGCAAGACGGGAGTCGGATAACGAAGCTGGAGTATCAACAGCGGCACGACCACGACGGCATGACAACGAAGGTATGACAACGAATACAGGGTGGCGGCGACTGTCCCAAGGCGACGATGACGTGACAATGGCGGCATAATCACTAATAAATGACGACAGTATGATTACGCTATAGTAACAAATAAGGGCTGACGTCGATGGAACGACGCCGCCGGTATGATGACGACGGCATGACCACTATGGGATGACGGTACTGAAGTGATAAAACGATGGTAAAACGGCACCATAATAACGACGGCGTGATGACGATGGCATGACAACGACTGCGTGGAGACCACGGTGTGCCGACCCGCCGTTGTTACTTAGTGGCTTTGGCGTTGCGCTCCTAAGCACCAAGTCGCGGGATCACATCCCGGCAGCGGCAACCGCATTTCGATGGCGGCGAAATGCAAAAGCACCCGTGTACCCTGCATTGGGTGGCGTTAAGGAAACTCAGGTGGGCAAAATTAATCCCGAATCACTCACAAAGGCGTGCCTCACAATCAGACTGCGGTTTTGGCACGTAAATCTCGAGAATTTAATTTTTTAACTACTGTGCGCCGAGAACGGCATGAGGAGAGTTGGACGACGATGACGGTAGAACGACTGCGGCGCCATCGTGACGACGGTATGACAGCAAATACATGACGATGGCTGCATGACTGGCGCAACGATGGCGATGGCACGACAACGGCACGATGACGACAGGATAATGACCAAGTGTCTGATGAGAATGGCGTGACGACGACTGCATACGAAGCCTTTATGATGACGACGATGCGACGACCCGGGCATGACGAGTCGCATGACGTAGCTGAAGTGACGGTGACTGCACTAGTAGGTCGGTATGACGACGACGGTACGACAACGCACGCACGATGGCGACTGCCTGACGACGACGACATGACAACATCGATATATCATGACAACACGAAGAATAACGAAGCGTTGAAGTGAATGGAACGACGAAAGCGGTGTGGCGATGACGGTATGACGACAATGGTATGACGTCACTGAAATGGTAACGATGGTAAAACGACAGCGTGACGAGGATGACGTGAATAAAACGGCATGGCGAGCGTCGGGTGAAGAAATTAGAATGACGATGATGGAACGACTGCGACGACGTCAGCACGACGGTATGGCAACGAATGCACGACGACGACTGTATGACGACGACGCCGTGACAACAATACTAGGATAATGTGACGAAGACGAGTAAATGAAGACAATGGCGTGATGACGACATGTATCGCGAAGCCTGCATGACAACAATGGCGCGACGAGGACCGCATGACGAAAGTCGGATGTCGAAGCTGGAGCGACGACCATGGAACGACCAGGACGGCACCACGACAGCGATCTGATAGCGAACGTGTGAAGACTGCGTGAAGATTGCATGACGACGATGTCGTGACGATAGCTGGATGAGAAAGCTGGAATGACGACGCAACGACCACGACGGCACCTAGAGCTCCAGAGTAAGCCTACTGGCCCAAGCTATTAGGCAACTTGTGCCACTGAGTCAGGGTCGAAGGCGTCAGAAAGACGGCATGACGAGATTCAGATCACGGACCTGCAATGGGAACGATGGAGCGACGACGACGACAACATGGTCGGGAGAACATGCCCAACGGTCCAAGCTGGTAGACAACTTGGATCACTGTGTTGGTGCAAGATTAGATTAGATTAGACAGACAGACAGACAGACAGACAGACAGACAGACAGACAGACAGACAGACAGACAGACAGACAGACAGAACTGAAAAGGCCTGAAGTGGGCAAAGAGTGGTAATCGCATTAGTAGAAAAGCAGGGCGACTTTATAAACGGAGGCATGGCAGTCTTAAGCACTTCTGTAAGGCCCATCTGCGAAAAACTCGTTCACTGTACATAAAACTTTGCGCCCATGTATGCCGTGAAGATATACTGCTGGTCAACGACGCCTTAAAAAGAGTAGAGGCCAAAGTTTAAAAAGAAATAAGGATTTGGCAGAGATACTTAAGACTGCTTACGTGTGGGTGCGCGAAAGCATTACAGACGCCTTGGTGAATTTCTTTTTCTTCGCGTTCCTCGCCCGCGCAAGCTCTCGCCTGCGTTTTAACTGAGCCTCGGTAAGGCCGAATAAAAACGCGCCAAGCGTCTCAACGCGCTCGCTTGCTCGCGATGAGCTTATAACTTGAAGAACCGCTAAACTGCATTCAAGTGGACATTAATGCTTGTCATTTTACACACTCATGACGTGGGGCCACCTCCTACCCATTGGCTGAGCCGTCATGTGCCTGACGATGCACGCGCTATAGGCCACACGTTTAGTCAGACAGAACCGTGGAGCCAGCGTGGCGTCGGCAAGGCGTGCTCGTGTCGCATCCCGGAGGTCCGGGTTCGACTCCCACCCAGACCGAAATTGACCTTACCTTTTTTTCCGGAGGCATTATTTGACTTTGTTTGAAGGGACCTCCCTGGGAAATTTGACGTCAATTCGAGTATTCTTTGATGTCGTTTGACTCCTTGCCGTCGGCCACGTCGCCTACTACAACGCCGTGTTTTCGCATAATGGGACATGTGCTCTCGCATGAAAGAAAAAAAAAAAACCCACCTAGCGCGAAAATTACGACGCATGAGTCTGCCACCTCAATAGAGCATTTACAGCTGAAAACATGACGCAAATGCAATTTCTGCACCTTTGGGGCCATTTTTCTTCAATATTTTGTCGATGATGCATCACAAAATACTTCAGCCAAATATTTGGACACAAGACTGCCAAGAATAGCTAACGAAAGAACTCCAGGTAAAATTAAAGTTCGTATGAAAATTAAAGAAATTCCCCAAGTTTGCATTATTGTTCGCCTTATACAGATAATAAGGATCAAGTCCGGGCCTACAAAAAACAGTGCATAGCAAAGCACACTCTTTCTACGGTACTGACATGAGGTATCTGCTCCCTCTGAATTACAATCTTATTGCACTTCATGCTTTGCTTTCTTAGAAATAAAATAACGCGCATACAGGCAAAAAAAAAAACACACACATGTTTATATATCGAACAAAATATTTGGGAAAGCATTTCTTCAGACCGAATAAATGCCCAACATTTTTGAAGAAGTAATCGGAGCGAGTCGAGCTTTTGGCTGGTCTGTATGGCGTGGACTATATGAAGTAATAATTATTAATATCATTAAGGCTCCGCGGTAACTAAGATAACGGCTAAGAGTGCTCTAAAATGGTCTCTATTTACTGAAGCTTCAAGCCAGGCGGAGGATTGAAATTAATGGCGTCGTTCAACGTGATCCACGATTACGACCCGTTCAGAAAAATGCAACGTTCTATCTAACCACCAGGAAGCCACAAAGCGCATTACTGAGCGGGCTGTCAGTAGTCTGTCGGCTTCCTATTCAACTTCAAATTAGGTTTTGTGCGGGAGTATTTTTTTAGCCTGAACACTACTGGAGAAGCAAGAATTATTGCATGTTACGTTCTCCCGGATCATGCGGTTGCTAAATCAAAACTTTTTTTTTTTTTGCGAACCCTCCCGCACTTGCCTGACCGTGAACGGTGGATGATGTTGCTCGTCGCTGAACAGCGCACACACACAAAAATATTGTTTACCTGCCCGATGATGGGATCGAACCTCGGTTCCACAGCGCAGTAACCCGAGGCCCTAACCATTATGCGGCAACAATCGCACGTATGCTGCTTTCGTGCAAACGCCAAGAGTCTCTCTTCGAGATGGTCACCACGTGTGCTACATTGGGAAACAGGGTCGCTCGAAAACGCCAGTTTCCTTTACGCCAAAGACGCAGGAATGAAATGGGCCACTTTATAGCATTTGACTAACAGCTTCAGGAAAGCTTCGATTCCCATAGATTCCACGACGTGCGTTGGATCTGCACAGTTCTTTTTTCTTCTCTAAGGTCCCATGAGAACCGCATGGATAGAGTTGTACAGCAAGAACACTGGAAAGCTCGAGAATGCGGTGGCATATGCAGAGTCACAATCAACTTGCCTTGATGCCAGTCCTCCTCCTCACTTGTCGGCACATCCGTCGCCGCTCCACCGTAGTAGCCGTCAGTCGGCAGTGAGGACCCGATGGCCAATATCGAAGTGCACTCTTTAAACGGGAATAGCAGCAAACAGCGAACAATGGCGTGACGCGAGAAGGCGAGGGGAATTCGAAAAGCCGGACTGCCTGGGGAAGCTTACCTGGTTCCCAATCTTCGTCTCCTCCCTGCCACTCTGACGTCATCACGCCAAAGGGGGTTGGCGTGGCCGCTAAAGATTGAACCGGGAAGTCTGAAAAGAATTGAGCATCGCGATGAATACGTAGCTACGGAGGCCTGGGTATCGCGAATTTCAGCATTGCGCATTGTCACGCATGGACGTATAGAAACGGCGCTTTAAGAGAGGACGATAGAAGACGACGCACATGAGTGTAGGTACGCAGCAAAAATTTTGCACCCTTCAGGATGCTGGTTTGTCACATGGGTCCCACCCTTGCCCTTAAGGAGTCAGGTCGAATCGTTAATGGGGACAAATGAACTGTATATATATATATATATATACTTTTTTGACGACTTTTTGCGGCAAGTATACACGACGACACGAAAACTGGCAGCTGCCAAACACTCGTGACAGATATTTGACGGCACCGCAGGTGGTCAGGATTAGTATTCAGTCTGCAAAAATGGCTTCCCTCATCGCAGATGAAGCTTGAGCTCACTGTCGTGCGAAGTATTTTCTTTCTTTTTGGAGCCTTAAGGGTGAAGCTGCTAGCCACGAGAAAAACAAGCATCTTTAAGTGGACACTTTAGCTCGGGCCAAGAACTCCGTTGTCGCCTATTCAAATACACGTAAAACACAGAGACGCTTTTCTGAGATAACCACTAAGCCGATTTTAATGAAATTTGGTTCATTCGAGAGAGAAAGTTAAGCTCTAGTGACTGTTAAAGGAAATTTTAGTTTAAGGCCTGAGATTTTTAAGTTCTCAAAAATTACGAAGCCTGAAAAATATAAAGAACGACGAAGTTTGCAAATTCGTAGCTCTGCACCAAGAACAGATATCGCAGCTCTGTAAACTACACCTGCTAGAGCATCCAAAACTGACAAATTTGTATACCAATTTATATCTCATTTCGATTTGTTACACTGTTTAAAAGGGCTTTGAAAACGTCCTACTGACATTTTTTGGTATTCAATTCAAGAGTCATGCATAATATATAAACTTTGTCCGCTTTAGGTGCACTATTAGATGCAGTTGACAGAATCGCGATATCGCTTTTCATTGTCGAGTTAAAGAGCAGTAAACTCAATAGCTCAGCTTCACAAAAAGCTTCGTTTTTCTGCAATAGTTTGCGGCGTGCAAAATTAGTGATTACGATGAGCCACAAGAAACAGTCATGTATTTTCACTGAGCAGAAGGCCCTGGCAAACGATCGTTCCTCGGCGGATAAATCTCTCGGCCACCTCTGAACCACATGCCCCGCTTCGCTTCCCAGGCAACGGGCTGTCCCTATAGCCAGCCGCCGTTTCTCCTCATCTTCCTCGACGCCAATGCTGCTACAGTTCCTAAAAAAAAAGTTGACGGCTTAAATGAGGATTCGCTACCAACAGTCACTCGATTTTAACTTTTTTTTCTTTTGCGTACAACACACCTTATCAAATTCGGTGTAGTGGTTGCCGAGAAAAACGATTTCACCTTTTCCCTGTATTTAGGTAGGAGCCTGATAGCTTAAGGGGGCAAAAATATTTTGCCGTGTGAGAGGAATGCCTACAGTCGACTCTTGTACTGTTCCAGGGTGGGAGCGTGAGAGGGAAGAGAGTCCTTTGCTGAAGCGCTCCCTCACCAGGGCTGTGCTTTCTTTCTTTCTTTCCTTTTTTTTCCCCCTTTTTTTTTAGCGATGCCTTTACCGGTGCTACTCAACGGAATCAGCCGGCCGTGAAAGGTGGCTGATAAGATTGGCATAGAATCTAGCTGAAGGCACCGCTTCAAGGTCACGGTCCAGGCTGCACTGCAAGCAGACTAGCGCGGAACTTAGGTCACGCCCCAACGATCGTTTATGCAACGTATCGAACTGCTCCACGACATGAAAACAGCCGAAGTTTGAAAGGAAAGCGCGTGCGCTCTTCCTCTCGAGGGAGACTCGCTTCCCGCCCCAAGATCAAGGTTGACATGAAAACTGTTTACAGCGCAAACACATGCAACCACAAAGTATAAGGGACAGGACACAAGCGCTGACTGTCAACTAACTTTTATTAACGAAAGACGGGTGCCTTATATAAGGGGAAAGGCAGAAGTGAAGGGGGAAGGGAGTGATACAAGGGAGTGATACGATGCGCATCGATCAACGAACGTGCCGGCAGTCAACGCATTCAGACGCGAAGAAACAAGAAAACGAAAAAAGTAGACAAACACTAACAAAAGGCGAGGGATACTAAGATACAATGAAATCAGTAAGCAGCCGCTTCCAAAAAATGAAGCTCTGCCGCAAAAAGCGATACAGAAGGGGTGCTTACGCACTTGCTGCCATATTTGTGTATGTAGAACGCTTCCAAACTGAGGCGCGCCGTCGCGTCGGCACTTTTGCCGAGAATCTTCGTCTCTTCCAAACGAGCCTCGCATCCTGTGCATCCAATTACATGCGCGACCAAATGTGCGTACTTGTCCTTTAAGTTGCTTAAATTTCGGGCATGTTCCCCCAAGCGTTCATTAATGCAGCGGCCGGTTTGGCCGACATAAGCCTTGCCACACTTCAAGGGAATGGCATAGACCACTCCTGTGGCACACTTCATGAACGGCTTCTCATGTTTTAGCTGGCAACCTCTTTTTTTAGAGTTGCAGATGCGTGGGCATAACTGTGCCAGCTTGTTGGGTGCCGAAAAAACAACAGAAACACCATGCCTGTTGGCTACCTTCTTAAGACTGTGCGAAGTCTTGTGCAGGTACAGCACAACCAAAGGCCTGTCGGTCTTCCGACGGTCATCTTTTACTCGTGTTCCCAGTTTTAGCTTCTGAAAGAGGGTCTCAGCCACTGCAATCAAAACCGAATGGGGGAACCCCGCTGCCACAAGTCGGCTGGCCTGATTTTCAAAACTTGTCTGCATCAGGTGCGGGCACGACTTCTGAAGAGACGATTCCAAACAGTGCGACGCTATAGCTCTTTTTACAGTTTTGGAATGCGCTGAATCATATGGCAGCAAGTCCTTTTTTGCGCGAGGGAAGTAGCCCCAGCAAACGTAGCCCCAGCAAACGCATCTGCAACTCTAAAAAAAGAGGTTGCCAGCTAAAACATGAGAAGCCGTTCATGAAGTGTGCCACAGGAGTGGTCTATGCCATTCCCTTGAAGTGTGGCAAGGCTTATGTCGGCCAAACCGGCCGCTGCATTAATGAACGCTTGGGGGAACATGCCCGAAATTTAAGCAACTTAAAGGACAAGTACGCACATTTGGTCGCGCATGTAATTGGATGCACAGGATGCGAGGCTCGTTTGGAAGAGACGAAGATTCTCGGCAAAAGTGCCGACGCGACGGCGCGCCTCAGTTTGGAAGCGTTCTACATACACAAATATGGCAGCAAGTGCGTAAGCACCCCTTCTGTATCGCTTTTTGCGGCAGAGCTTCATTTTTTGGAAGCGGCTGCTTACTGATTTCATTGTATCTTAGTATCCCTCGCCTTTTGTTAGTGTTTGTCTACTTTTTTCGTTTTCTTGTTTCTTCGCGTCTGAATGCGTTGACTGCCGGCACGTTCGTTGATCGATGCGCATCGTATCACTCCCTTGTATCACTCCCTTCCCCCTTCACTTCTGCCTTTCCCCTTATATAAGGCACCCGTCTTTCGTTAATAAAAGTTAGTTGACAGTCAGCGCTTGTGTCCTGTCCCTTATACTTTGTGGTTGCATGTGTTTGCGCTGTAAACAGTTTTCATGTCAAGTATGCACCAACTCGCCCAGAAAGAAGTTTTAATGAAGATCAAGGTCACGCGCACAAACGCCTCTACGTGTGACGCACCGACTGCGACGTAACCGATTGTGAAACGTGACCACATCGCGAAAAAAAAGGCAAGAAAAAATAAGAAAAATAAAAGGAGGCGGGGCTCCTGGCGTGCTCGTGACGCGGTCTTTCGCGTCACGAGCACGTCATCGCAGACGTTAGGTCGAAGCAGAGGCAGCGTGTCTCTGCCCTTGCAGCGAAGCTCGCATTCTGGCAGCACGGTGAAGAGAGATCTCAGTTCCTCTTATCCTCTCTGGTAATGAACCGATTCGAAAAAAAAAAAAATTGAGCTGTGAAGCGAATCCTAGGCGGCACTTTACAACATCCGCTGCATAGCAAAATTTATTGATTGTTTTTATTGAAGACAAAGTTCCGATAAAATAACGGTGGCTATAGCTCGCCAATTTAGTGTGCTGTACCTCAGCTAGGTAATTTTTTTTTTTTTAGGCATCCACTCACGTCCCCATTCACTCAAACTCGCTCAGTTGCTCACGCATCAGAAGTTCGTACACTCATTAGTGAGTATGCCGATGAATTGGTTGTTGCCTATTTGTGTTTACATAAAGGGTCGGGTGAGAGGTCCTTTAAGGTGCGCGCTTGTTAAAACCTGCAAGTACGGACCAACCAGTCAAGGAGCACGTCCCTTTAAGTTACTGTTCACAGGGGAGGGGGGGGGGGCATATGAGGCCATCGAAGATGGCCACGCACAGAAGCACCTAAATGGAACACTGCAGCCGCTCACCGCAACAGCCGCTCAGCTCGCCTCGATGGGAAAGGCATCTTTATGGTACTACATGGGCTGTTACGCATCGGGGTTTACAGTGATAGGGCAAGGCGTGCGCAAGGCTAAAGGCCTCGATTACAACAAAGCGAAAAGCGAACACTTGGGTCAGAGAACTTGCCTTGTTTCCAGTCGTCGTCTTGTACCTCGGGAACCATCGCCTCACTGAACGCTTGCGAACTCAGCGTAAAGTCCGACAGCGGTTGGCACTCTGAAAGAAAAGAATACTCAAGTAGCAGTACTTGCTACTATTTGCTACTACAAAGGCTTTGCAACAGGACGTGTCTAACTACATTGAAATGAGGAGCCGTATAACGTATAACTATTCCAATATGTTTTTATTCCAAACTCCTGACGTCAAATTTGCGTAACCACCGACGCAAGCATCGGGCGGTCACCCGCAGGGTTGTCTCAACAGACCAATCAAACGCCCTCCTCGTTCATAGGGGGTCACTTTTGTTTGCTTGAAAAACGAATACTACACTGAGCGGCTTGTCTTATTTAATTGGCTGACAAGGGCCGAGGAGCACGCTCAAGTGGAGAGGGATTCGATGGGGCCGAGCCACTGCACTCAATATCGATAACAGGATGAACAGGGTGGCGCCGGCGTCTGCGATTGGTCCGCTTTCTCTTACTTAGGAGGCGGTGGCTCGTAGACAATCGCGGCGGCATGCGACGGAAGCTTAAGAATCACGCTAAAACGGATCCTCAGCAAAGAAGAGTTAGCAGAACGAGGTCGTAAACGTGCCGAAAGTTCTCGAAAACATTACAAGGCCATTCAAGAAGTTTTATTACACTACAAATAAACCCATGCTCTCCGGCAGGGGCGAGTAGCCAGTGCCGGAGTGATCGGCGGAAGCCATCTTTTATTCCTTTCGGAACGGGGCAGCCTGCGGCTATTCAGGAGAAAATTCAGTTTTGTTCGGCATATTAATGCATCTTTAACGCGTACACGTCCCCTTGGCGCGGTAAGTCTTTGCGGTTTTGTGACGCCACGTGAGAGGCAAGTGAAGTGGGTGCAGCCCGAAAACTTTTCACCAACACCCGAGGGCTAATGGCAAGAAGGCGTCAAATCAGAAATAACTATTTTTGTTTCGTTCGGTCAAATTATGCGTAATCAGTGTGTACAGTCAAGCTGCTTCTCCGCAGCTTTTTTCCCCTTGTTTTTCCGCCACAACCATGTACCTCCTTGCTTGTGGAAACAAAAATAAATAAATAAAAATAAAAATTATTAGATGGGGAGCTATCGCGGTTTTCGTGACGTCGCGTGACAGACAGGAGAAGTGGGGGTGGTCCAAAAAATGTTTTTGACCAGTCGCGGTGGGCTGATTGCAGAATTGGAATAGAAAACTTCGGAATAGTTCTACGTTATAGAGCCCGAGCTCTCTGGAAGAAGCTTACAGCACACATCAGTTGCACTCCTCCAAAATGTAAAGAAGGCAAAAAAACTGAAGGAATAAGGGCTTTTAGCTTCGAAATATACATTAACCCGAGTCGCTAACAAAAAGAAAGCTGACTGAGCTTTACGTAAACGCTGATTTCTCGCAGCGAGTGCTGCCAGGAAAATTAACGGTACACCGGCTTGCGTTTGGGAATCGTCTGGAGCAAGTAGCAGCACATTTTCGCAATGCACCAATTGGCTCATTAGTGAAAGTGCAAAGGCGAGATAAATGTGGTTTATATTTGCTTCGAACTACAAGACAGAGTGCTTTCTGAAATACCCGACGCAACTGCTTGCAAAACGCTATGGCTCGCGCTCGCAGTGTTTATTCCCGGATTGCGGACAAGACAATGTATATATATAACGTCGATGAAGACTACCCGGCTCAACCCGATTCGCCCTCTGTTCGGCCTGCTATAGCGTGTTCAATACAGTCCTGAACAGGAAGGTTTCAAACCAAGCCGAATCGACCCGATTTGGCTGGATTCACGCATGGCTTCTGGGCGACTCACGTCGGACAGTCGATTCCAATTGTGTAGAAGGCTTCCGCGGCTGCAGCGGAGGTCGGAAGCTTATTCGCTCATGCGCGCCTTTTGCACCGACGCACAGGCTTCGTTGGTTTAAAAAGAAACTGCTAGGAATTTCCAAAATTATTTTTCAACTGAAAGCGAAGGCGACCACACAAGTAATGATCAATCAATCATTCAATCAATTAATCCTTTATTTACCGTGCCCATGAACAAGCCTGAGTAGTTAATATTATTAATAATTATGGCATTATTATTATTATTATTATTATTATTATTATTATTATTATTATTATTATTATTATTATTATTATTATTATTATTATTATTATTATTATTATTATTATTATTATTATTATTATTAAACGCATAACGATCTGCTGTGTAACAACTGAAATTTTACCTATTAAGTCGTTTCGCCATATCACGTGGCAGAACCTACAGAATGAAGGGATTCAGAACAATACCTGTGCACGGCTTATTTATATATTTTTACGACCAACCACATGACTTCTTTGTACTCCTGTGTATTGCGTCGCGTTTCTTCTTTTCCTGGGTACTCGTGCTTTTTCCTTGCCGTGAATCATTTAGAAATATGCACACAAGGATCCCTTGCATACTAACCAATCTCTCTGGTACAGCCCCTGTCGTACAGCCCCGGTCAAATTACTACACTCCGAGAGCCTACGGGCCCCCTGCGTACCTTCGACGTGAGTAATTGTTTGAGGTTCGCGTAATAGATTTTAAAGGAACTAAAGATATATCAAGGCACGTTTAAATAATAATCAGACCTGCTAAGTATGGCTGCCGTAGGTTTTTAAGCTGCTCACAACTGTCGTGAACTTTCGGTACACTTCGCAAAGTCTAATGCGGAATAACATGGAGGCATTCTTTGACACACACACACACACATATAAATATAAGGTGAACGAGGTTTGACCAACGTTTTCCCCAGGCCCTGGGCGAACCGTTAGTGAAACCGCCACCTCGTAGGTGCGTCTCATTCTACTGCTACGCTTTGTACCGGATACTTTCCACTGAATTTCGTCAATAAACATATACAGGCATATATACTCACGTTTTTCCCAATCCTCTTCTTTTTCCCGATCCTCCGGTAGCAGCGACTCGTGGTACAGTTGCGACGCCAGAGTAAAGTCCGTCGTCCACTGACCAACTGAAATACGAGAGACATCCGTATTAGCGCGAGAAACATACGTGCGGCCGACAGAATTCAAAGGGACATGATACCTCTAGGCTGCATTAGTAAATCACGCTTTCGCAGTAGCAAAACGGCTAACCAAAGGGAATCGCTTCCTATAAAGCTAACGCAAGAATTGTCGAGCGGAACCGCAGAACTAAGTTCAGCGAAATTTCCGCTATATCATGTACGTCCATTACTATCACTAAAGCGAACTGCAAACGACGAGGGAAAAGGTTTGCAGAAATACCGCACCTCGTGTTTTCTTTTTGTTTTGTTTGCTTTTGTTTTTCTTTAAATCGGACAGCGCCTCTCGTTTCAGTCTACATGTACAACAACTCAAAGGATTGCCTCCGGAGAAGCTGAGGACGTCGCAGTAGGTATTTAGCGTCACATTCTTCCATTCCCACTATGCCACTATGTCAATAGAAAGGTCCCTGCAGCACCTTTTCTCTAAAACCTTTAGAACACACTGGAGTGAGTGCTGCGCCTTTTTAATGAACACATCTCGGCAGAAATATTGTAAAAGAATGCAATAACAACGAGAGCAACGAGAGAGAGCAATGTTTGCTCATTCCTCTTGAACACGACTCCTCTCAAACAGACCAACTCCGTTAGCAACGCCCTCCCTATTGACCCTTTTCGCGGAGCAGTTTGTTCTAGAGAAACGAGATGGCGCTTTCGGCGACGCACCGCACGTCGCCTCAGCGACAGTGCATGAATTCGCATTACCACTTCTACCTTGCTTCTGTGCGATCTACTGTCGGAAATGCAGCCAAATTTTAGCTACCGGACCGTGCTTCAATCATGCCGAATTGAATCACGTGGACTGAAGACGTGTGCAGTAGTTGGTTGCAAAAATAGCGAATGACATACTAAGGAATGGAATGAATCTGTGTGGCCAAGTTCGCGGACCACTGCTGCAACTGTCTGTACGTGTTAGTGGCGCTTCGAGATGTACGGCTTTCCTCGAGGACACAGAAATTTGCTTATCCACCAGCGTTGTATCGCTAACTTTCAAAGGAAGGCCTTCAAGCTCGGAACTTCGGCAAGAGTGTGTACCACTCGTTAAACAATGAAAAAGATAATTTCAACGCTTTCCATCATAGTAACTTTCGCGCACAGTATCTAGACACAGCTACCGCAACTGGCACGGACATTACGCCCACTCTATCGCCAACCCGTGAAGTATAAGTGAATGTGCGCACACTTGACTATATGCGCACCATATACGCAGGAGAAACGACGGAATACACCGATAGCGCACGAATCGTCGAAGCTGAATGTATCGTGACGGTACATAAGAGTAAGCGAGTTCCTAACGATAATACATCTTTACGTATTACAACCTACAAAACAGCTACGTTTCAAGCCTTGCGCGCAGCAAGAACAAATCTATCGAAACTGAGCACACTCGCGAGGGATTAGGCAGAAAGTAATCAGATGGCGACCGCTCCGAGGAAATTTAATGAGTCAGAAATGTGACAAGGTGCTGCATCAAAACATTCGCGAACAAAACGCACTAATCCTGATTCAATTCATGAGCGGGCAAGTTCGGAGAGCTTGGAACAAATATTTAGCTCCGCTTTTAGAACAAGCACCATATGCGCTGTTCGCGCCGTTTGGGCATAGCTTAATGAGCTCCGAATTCACTTTTGCATATTCTCTCAAGCTGTGGCCAAACCTTCGTATCGTCCACCCAGTCACCGTCTACGGTATCTCCCGAAACAGAGGTTGGCTAAGCTACAACGGCGTCATACACACCCATTGCAACACGGAGGCAATGGAAGCCGCTGAAGCAAGCAATGGACGCGGCACCACGTGAGCAAACATGGCAGCGCCCACAGGATCGCCGCGAAATGGGCCAATAGTGCTTCGTCCTTATAGTTCTTTACGCAGTACACTCATGGTAACTCTGCAAGATTGGCATCCGAGAAAGGTGCTTTAGAGCGACAGAGGAGCGGTGACACAAGTAGGGCGCATTAACAACCACCGCTTCTTCATTTCCACGAAGATTCGAGGGGCGTTGCATGCTTACGCTCGGAAATAGCTTATCGTCATGAGCAATCACCCAATGGTTGGCGCCTATGGACTGTCACGCGGTTCTATGACGTCATAGACAGGGCCTACATAGAAAGGTGCCTTGAAGGCTGCAGCAGAGAGAGAGAGAGAGAGAGAGATGTTTCACGCGAGGTTGCGGGCTTCCTGCTGCGTGCAGCATAATAACATTTGGCTCGCATGTTCGTGGCAACGCTGCTTACAAATGGCGAACTTTTTAATTTTTGCCGTGCTCAAAAAGTGTTGCAGTACTCCTTCAACAGCAAGCGAACAAGGAAAGAATCCACCACGAGCAAACACCTCTACGAGTGTACTTTCGTTAGGGCGCACTCACATCCGAACCCTGTACAGAAGGTAAATCCCCTTGTAAAAACCTTGGCTCCGTGCTGGCGCTGATGAAACGAACTTGTTTTCGTATTCGCGTGACTCCATGTTCACGTTTCCAATACGTTAGTACGTGTTACTGTTTCCCTGCGTGAGTGCTTCACCTGTTCGTTTGAAGCGTATATTTTGTTACGTTGTATTTACTTGCCTGCTTTGATACCGAATATCGGCACGCAGTATGTTGAAACAAAGATTCGTACGACAAAAGAGCATAAGGCACCTGAGCTACGGAATTTCGAAAGGTCCCGAATCTACACTTGTTTTGCCAAATGCGATAAAACGTTTACAGAAACTTAACAGATGCGCACGGAGCTCTCTAAGAAGGCGACGTAGCAGTGCACGTAGGTTCAGCAAGTAAATCCAAATTCGGACACATCTCGCGTATAGCGACGCAACATCGGAGCGTGCCCCTTTCATCCCTTCAAATACAATAAGAATAAATTAAATTAATAAAAATTGACTAACGCTGACGTCTGGTACTCACGTTGTTCTAAGCTCTCTTCTTTCCACCAGTCCTCCTCGTTCGTCGTGACGCTGTTGCAGCCGTCCGATGCCGACGAAAAGTACGTCGCCGACGGGCGTACTACAGAACAAATAAATACAAAACATTGTACATTGGCTACAGTAACTCCGCCTAAAGCGAAACTTCGAGTAGGTTGAGCAAAAGTGTCGCTGCCAATCTGGTCACTATATGCGTCTTCCATAAAACAAAAATACTGAAGACTGTTGGCATAAAGCTACGATAGACAGGACTTGCTAACTTGCGACAGCATGTCCTCCCTGTCGCATGGCCCCCAGCACATAGCGCCGCTGTCGCACGACGCTGTCGCCACCTCGAGCGCACATTGGCTAACAAGCGCTCTAGCAAGTCGCAGGTATAAGGTACGCCTTTCCACTTGTTTCTTTCTATGCGATTAGAGATGCTAAACAAAAGGGAAGGTGACGGAAACTAGCGCAAACACGTGGGGGAATGAGAGAGAATAGGAGGGAGCGAGAAGAGGTAATCTAGAAGCTTAGTCGTAAAGAAAAAAAAAACACTAAGAGGAAGCTTAAGCTGGGCCCAACTCCGGCGTGGCCTATTTAAATACATGTATTTAAATGCATGTATTAATACAAATTTAAATACAAATGTATTTAAATTTGTATTTAAATGCAGATAACCCCTGGACCGATTTTAATGAAACTTGTTGCATGTGTGAGAGAAAGTTGAATTCTAGTGACTGTTGGAAGCGGAATTTCGATTTAGGGCTTCAATTTTGTTTAAAATATTTTCAAATATCTGACAGTTTGAAATAAATAGAAGCACGAAGTTTACAAATTCATCACGGTTCTGTAAACGGCATCCATTAGATCATTCAAAGCAGACAAATTCGATGTGTCATTTTACATTTTACGTGAGTTTGTTACATCGTTTACAAGGGTTCTGCAAAAGCTCTATTTCCATATTGCTAAATTGTTTGATGTACATGTGTAACATATCAATTTTGTCCGCTTTAGATGTACTATTAAATGCAATTCACAGAATTGTATTATCATTTCGCGTTGTTGAGTTACAGAGTTGTAAACTTGATAGTTTCGGTTTTTGAAAATTTTCTATTTTTGCCAATTTTTAATAAAAAATTGACAACCTAACTCAAAAATTTGAAACCAGCAGTCGCTATATTTTAAGTTTTCCTTTTAAATGCAACAAACCTCGTCAAATTTGGTGCAATGGTTGCCGAGAAAAATGAATTCTCTTTCTACGTGTATTTAGATAGGAGCCCCCGAGCTGAAGCTTCCTCTTTAGGGGTAGCTCATGAAAAATAGGCCCCTCAACACGTGATAAGCAAGCGGCAATTTCTAGCCGCCTAGCGTACGCAGAATATGGGGCAGAGCATAGCGGATACCGACCGTGACGCAGACGTTACTATAGGCTACCACTAAGCAAATAATGACTCGTGAGGCCCGGCAACCTTGGATGACCTACTTCCCTAGCGCCAACGCGTAGACAGACACTGAAGGGTGACGTCAGAGGACACTGGCCTTCCGAGGCCAGCTCCCTGTCGCCACGCTCCCTCTAATATTCCCTTTTTCTTGTGCAAACATTAGTATACCTTGCTCCTGCAAGTAAAACTTTACGTGGTTACACATCTCGAAGGCACATATGACGCACATAAGGCTTCAGAGAATAGACTTCGCAATCCAGTCCAAAATATTCAACAATGGCTTGCTATCGCAATTAAAAACAAACACGGAGCCTGCCGTACATTCGCGAATCATAATCCGTGAAATGCGAAGTATCACACTCAGTCAATTAAAAAATAACAATGCAATCTGAAATAATGCGTCTTATATAATGAAGCAGCAATGCCGGGATAAGTTGCCACAAATGTGCGCTGTCGCCAGCGATACTGACCCGCAACAGAACATTGTCAGTGGCTCAGCAGCTAAAGCTGTTTTCTTTTTCTTTTTGTTTACGTACTGCAAGTTTTTTCAACGCTTGCCGGACGCATATGGAAGATAAATGAACAGGCGCCACGCGATATACATTCAAGTAATCGAAGATATTGCGCTTAAAGCAATAGTTTGAGAGTTGGTTAATAAAGTTTTGTTAATAATTACTTAACCCACTAGTAAAGATACTTTAAGTTGCTCAAAAGGACCACGAACAATAGTAATTCAGTTGCATTCTCGTCCCGAAAACCCATGTGGCAAGGAACGAACATCGCTGAAATAAAACGTAGATTCGCCAAATAAAATAAAACAATATCGAATGACGTTTCGTGGCCCACGTAAGTCCCCTCTCTACAATCGCAGTATGGAGCCGCATGGGCTCCGAAACGTCTTCCGACATTGTTTTACATTATGCTTTTGGCGAGTGTATGTATTATTTCTATGCAATAGCCGTACGAGAGGTGGTATCACATGGGATCGGTACGTTGGCTTGCCGAGTGCGGTCTGGCCAAGCCAAGCCGCCGCCGCCGCCAACAGGAGGCTCTTCGCACACGCAGTGGTCAGCACGTGGGTCCGTACTCCGCTACTGCGGCCGTCAGTCTAGCCAGTGTGCGTCTGACCGCATGCTCAATAACCGATAAGGTTTACGCGTGCGAACGTATTGATGGAGAGCCTCGCGCGACAGCTTGCCGCCAGCCAATCCGCCAGCCGCACTGCTTCGGTTGCTAGGCGTATACCCAGCGCCGTTTCGTAGGGAGTCGGCAACCAAAGTTGCGGTTTTGTGCCTAGTCGACAAAGCGGACTTTGTTCGTGGCCACCATGTCTGCGGCGTCCGAAATATCGGTCGTTGTGCATCGTGGTCTGCAGCAACGCCACCTACCTACGTGTGTGGCGATGCTGCAGGGGAAGTCCGAATCATCGCGCCGGTTCGAGAAATATGGAGTCTGCAGGATAGTCGTTCCGCGACTGTGTTAGGCATTTTGCTACTAGAACACTTATTTCGAGTCACGTGCAAACAAAAAAAATTGTTTCGCCATAGCCGATACCGTGCGGCGTCTAGCATTTTTGTTTCGATATAGCAGGAAATCTACTCTGTCGAATTAAATCGTGACCAAACAAATTTTATGTTTATTTCATTACATCCGCTATTTCATTATATCTGTGCTCGTTATATATTAAGGTTCGACTGCACTACTAGTACTAGTACTATCATCATTTGATTTGTTTGGTTTTTCTTCTTTTTTTCTTTTCGTTATCATTTGATTTTCTTGCAACTAATATATTATTATACAATCCACTGCTGTGCTGCCAACTATGTCACAATTCTATTGTAGTTACTAACCGAGGGTCCCGTTTTCAGTATCATTACTTTGGGACCCTCGCAAAACTTGCGCGGGTACCAAAGTAATGATACCGAAAACGGGACCTTCGTCTGTATATTACATTTATGTACCTATGTTTTTTCATATGAATAAACTTCAACTTCAACTTCCAACTTCAACTACCACTACTACTACTACTACTACTACTACTACTACTACTACTACTACTACTACTACTTCTACTACTACTACTACTACTACTACTGCTACTACTACTACTACTACTACTACTACTACTACTACTACTACTACTACTACTACTACTACTACTACTACTGCTACTACTACTACTATATTTCTACAACTTCTCGTGCTACCACTACCGCTACGACTACCGAAAGCTGATTCGAAGAGCATCGTGCTTGAGAATTTACCTTCTTCCCAGTGGTCCTCTTTCGGCTGCTCCTGCGTCCCCGTCGACCCGTCGTAAGGTAGCGAATCCGGCGGGAACTCGGTTGCCGACGGCACTTGAACAGTAAACGGCTCGTACGTCACCACGGGAAAGCACAGGTAAGACAGGACAGGTAACATCTGCACAGTCGAAGTGGTAGCGCCTGCTTCCGAATACTCGTCCCTGTGCTGCTCCACCGCCGTCACGACATCTGGGACTCCTTGCTTCACAGCTGGCGATTCGGCCGCGAAGCCCTCTGCAAGCAGTGGCGGTGGTGTAAACCTATATACGAAATGCTGCCTAAACAGGGGCGCCAGGTGTAAATGACTCTTAAGTCTAAACCGCGGGCTCGTTCACGTTCAAACCTCTCACAGAGATGGCATTTCTCGATGAATGCGGCTTAAACGGACACCAAGAAGAGAAACGACGAATCAGTGTAACTTGACAGTGCCTTCTTGAGGAACTATATTTTCGTTGATTTCGTGGTCATAGATTAATTATTAGAGGAAGTGAAGGTAAAAGTTCATTCTTTTTTCCTACTTTCGCGCCGAGACTTAAGGGCTGATACTTCAGTGTGATGTCACGCATTTCAAATTATCTTTCTTTTTTCGCATTTGGGCCGCTGACTGCTCACTAAATGTTCTCGCAACTTCCTAAATAGTGTATTTGGCTCTTATAAAATACAACGCAGTTCACGTTCACCGATAAAGGTTTACTTAGGCCTGAGCAGACGCCGTCGAAATTCATGACGTCACGGCATGCAGGCCGATGCGCAAACTTCAAGGCGGAATCGCTACCAGTGCTTCGTTTTTTCGTTCTTTTTACTTCTTTGTTTTGCGTTCCTTTTTTCTGATTTACAAAGCGTCCTTTCGCAGCACTAAGGACATTTTTTGTTGTATTCTGGAAGGGTAATGTACTAAAACACAGCTAAAAAAAATATCTCTTTAGTCCCTTTAATAATACGTTGGGGCAGCGTATGTTTCTTGCCCCTCTTTAACGTCCATAATACATAAGAACTGCTTTTAGGTGCCGGGGTGTGGACAGACCAGCCTGCAGTCTACGAGCATGAAGTCGTGTACCACGAGTTCGACAAGGCGCTTCTGCAGTTTCTTCGCGAATAAATACTGCGTTGGATCTCTAGCACACAGACCCAAATACCCAAGGAAGCGAACGGCCGCGGCTGCAACTCAGCGGATCTGGCGGACCCATACGGAGAGACGCATGCACGAAATAAATGCGCGCGCGGTCGTGGCCTAATAGTAACGGTTAGAGCACTGGTGACCGCTGTGCCGGAAAGCGGAGGTTCAATCCCCACCATCGTTCACGCATTTTCTTATCCAACAGTACAGGCGGCCTTCATCTCATCTGAGGTGTCCAACAGAAAAAGATTTCGAGGTGTGTATCGCGGGCGCGTCACGGTTGCACGAAATCGCGCAAGTTTTGCGAAAGATGCGAAAGTCCCTTTAAATGAAGCAGACGGCTTTTCCGGAGGCGTTCGACTGTTTGCCTACATTGAGTATTATTGTCGATTGCTTTCTGCGATTCGCGCTCATTTGAGTGAAAGCAAGCAATTGTTTTCTGATGCTGGTGATGAATGGAAAAAAAAAAAGAACGATCTGTTTGTTTTCGTTCGTCAACAGGAGTTCACGGAACAAGAAACTGCAGCAGCAGCTTGACAGAGTTCCCGACTCTCTAGTATGAAGCCACAGTTGTGAGGAATACAAACGTCGCGTATACACGAACCCTATTATAGAAAATATACTAACGAGCAAGTGAAGCGAGCACTCGAATGACGCAATAAGAAAGTACACCTCATTTCTGGGACTGCGCGTTTTCACACACACACACTCCATGAAAAAAATTGCTAGAGTCAACAGGGGATCGAAATCCTTTTTGCATAACTTGTTTCCTACCACAGGCATTCTGTAATGTGGCGATCCTTGAAAACTTTATTTTCAGACTAAGGTGACTATACGTATCTTGAGGAAAAAGAAATGTTTGTCCAATCGCGTGCTTCTTCAACAACGCCCAGCATTGCTTGGAGGACCACTACAGTTGCAAAATAAGACTTTCGTTAGTCAGCGGAATTTTATTCCCTTTCTTTTTTTGAACATACGGTTCTTGCGAAATGCCGTGTTCAGACAGGATTCTACCAGCAATTACACTGATAAACAAAAAAAGGTCGCTACGGTGTACTTACGTTCTCCCCAATACTGCCCTCTTCCATCGATGTGTGCAAGTGCGGTCCTCGGGTCGTCGCTTCCCGTTAAGGTTGCCGGCTCGGTCGAGGACAGCCATTCTTTAACAAGAAAGAAAGATACGTCTATGTCTCGCCCTCGAGCAATCACGCAAAAAAAAAGGAAAATTTTGAACAACAACAACCAATTCACACTGGTGTCTCTATAACTCGCCTTGTCTGGAATACTCGTACGCTCCCGCCGGCATTGCCGCGAGGTCCAACTGCGTGGACGCCGTTGAGGTAGTCGCCACTGGGGTTCCTGCGAAAGATAACGGCGGGGAATCTAAGCAAACATCTTCGAGGGAACACGCAGACTTGAAGTGGTGAACAGACTACGCACATTCTTGGGTTTTACGTGCCCCATCCACGATCTGACTGGGAGGTGCTACGTCGGGGTGGAGGGCTCCGGATTAATTTTGGCCCCCTGGCGTTCCTTAACGTGCGCCTAAATCTAAGTACACGAGAGTTTTCTTTTTCTCATTTTCTTTTCTTTTTCTTTTGTATTCCGTCCGCATCGCAATTCGGCTGTCGCAGCCTGGATCGAACCCTCGACCTCCAGCTCAGCAGCGCAAACGTATTAAGCCACTGGGCGTCCGCGGCTGTTCTGAAGTGACCAAGGTGCGATCGGGCAAAGGATCCGTATTGTCGTTGAGTACACAAGAAAAAAAGCCAAGACCGAAATCGAAAGTAACCAAAAGTAGCCTGTTCATTTCTTTTTGATAAATTTGTCGCCACCATAAAAAAAAAAAATACGTTAAGCGTAAAATCAGGGATGCTGATGCACACTACTAGGACGCACAAATTCTGAAACATCTTGAGGACTTAAAAGCATTACTGAAGGTCTTGGCAGGAACGGGGGAGGGAAATAAAGGAGCCCTACGTCACGCAGTTAGCCAATTCGCATCATAGGCAAGCTCTCCGTTAAGCTATCCTTTACGCATTCCTTTTTTTCCTCTCTCTCTCTTTCAATAAATTCGCCCAACATGTTACCCTCCACTCAGCCCAGTGTTCTTAGTTCTCGGCAGGCCTTAGTCGATCCCATGCACTAATTGCATCTCTAACCCCTTCAAGGTATCCATCTCTGAGGCTGGAGCCAAAGTTCTGACACGAGGGCTTAAAACGCTGCCAAGAAGAGCACTTCAAACGTCAAATTCTAGGGTGTTACGCGCCAGAACTACGATCTAGTTATGACGCATGCCGTATGTCGAGCACTGCGGGTTAATTTTCACCATCTTGGGTTTCTTCAACGTCCACGCAATTTACATACACGACCTTCTTTTGCATGACGCTCCCATTGGAATGCGGCCACCGCGGCCGGGATTCGGACCCGCGTTCTCGACGTCAGCAGCGCAAAGCCAGGACTACCGGCGCAGTTACCCTGACGATGACAAGTCCGCTCATCGAAACGTGGCTTCCGAGATCGCAACGGCGCACCTTAGCAAATGTGCACTGTTGGGATCCCGGAGGCCACTGTCGAAACGTTGGCTTTAGTCTGAGAGATCCATTATTCGGCCGCTGTCGATCGCAAAGAGCATCCCTTCGAGCCTGTGAAGAGCGAAATGCGTAAAATTTTACGAGAGAGGGGTGGGCGGAGGGAAGGGGATTGAAATCAAGCTTTCTTTTTCATAGTTTGCTCTAGGCGCACAGCTTTTATGAGATACATGCTCATATTATGAACGACGACTTACTTTGAGTGACAAGAAACAGACAAGAAACTGATAATTTTTAGAACACTTTGACTTTTCCGGCGCCATGATAGTAAATGGTTTCACTTGCTTCGGGAACTTCTCTGAATAATCTAAGTCAAAGCAAGTACCTCCCTAGTATGTGGTGACTAGTGCCGCCATAAATGGCCGACACAATGACTATCTCATTTTATTTCTGGTGTGCAGTTTTTTCATATTGTGCCACCCTGTCCTTAGGCACCTTTAAACATGTTTCGCGAACTGAAACTACTTTTCATAAAATTTGAGGAACAATTCGTAATATCTTAAAACGAGCTCAAATTCCTAAACTATAAGGAAAATTCAGGAGAGTTGGCAAGCATGCAGCGACGCAAGATATATCAACAGAATGACAAGCAGTTAACGTTCGAGTACAAGTCCTGGTGCCTAAACTATAAGAACGCCTTACTAGCTGTGACTTTAGACAGCCAGATTACACTTTGAATTCCAAAATCTCCTGATCAAAAGCTGTCCTGTCATTTTTCGTTGTTCTTTCCCTATTGGTGTTATCGTTTTCCCCATGCTAAACCTGTCAAAACATTCCATTTGATGTTTAAACCCCTCTGGCTGCTTTCACTCTGAATTGCACCCAGCTATAGGCGCATACAAGCAGTTCTTGGTCACAAAATCTATCTGCCAAAGACTTTCTATTTATCCTAGACTACATAAAAGAAAAAAAAACGGCTTCGTCATAGGAATATAAATACTTAGGCCCCAGACGTAAACTCACGTTGTTCTAAACTCTCTCTTGTCGTCTGCTCCTCCTCCGATCTCGGTTCGATACGAATTATCACTGTGGGCTCGTCCGCCGACAGGTCGTCTTCGTCTGCAGGCAAATGTGCACAGAGAACTACGTGAGGAAAGGGAAAAATGACAGCAAGGTGGCCCAAAAAATATATAGCCCTGCTTTCATCGAGCGCACTGAGATCCACAGTAAACAGACTTTCGATAACAAACACGTGGTTCCGCTGACGTGCGCGCACTTGTTCAGGCACGAGCGAAACGCAGTACCCCATGGTTGGGAGAAAGCGTTTTGACTCGAAGGCCAATTCCGATTCGCCTATTCAAACACACGTAAAAGCACATTAGCGGACTCGCATTAGACAACTAACTATGCAACCGATGAGATGGAATTTTGGTGAATTTTGAGAGAGAAAACGAAATTCCAGCAACTGCAAGAAGTAGAATGTCGATTTCTGGACCTCATACTTTTTTTATACGAAAATTGCCGAAAATTGGAAAGTTTAGAAGAATGCTGAAGCATGGAAGCGAAGAGATCAGTTAACTCTGCACCACAGACAGATGTCGCAGTTCTGCAAATCGCATCTGATAAAGCGCCTAAATCGGACAAATGTTATATTATGAGGCTTTGCAGTTTACGTGACGTAACAGACGATGATAACAGACATGGTAACAGACAATGACAACAAGGAAAGCGACGGCGGGATTGTTTTGTTTCTTTGAATTGAAATGTAGAAATTATAAATAAATTGACATGAAAGCGGACAAACAAGCAACTGGCCGCAGGTATGATACGAACCCACGTCTTCGGGAATACCGCGTGCGATGCACGCACCAATGGAGCTAAAGCGCTTTCCGGTCCACTTTCTTGGCTATTTATGTATTTGTACGAGAGTTAACATATAGGAATTCCTTGTTTATATTTAAAGGGGCTAGTTGCCTTCTCCCAGGGCTCTCCTTGTTTGGTTTGTCTGTTGGCTTTAATGTGTTTGTGACTTGCCAAAAACCGGGTCCCTCCGTTCCCCTTCTTCTCGTCCATAACATGGCGGGCGTCTCGTCTCAAGAAGCTTTGATGCCTTCGGGTAGCACACGAAGGTTCATTGGCTAGTTGCCCTCTCCCAAATTCACGTACCACGTGAGGCCTTGCGGGAGGAAGGGTGTTCTACATACACCGCGAAGGCCGTGAGTGGTGACGCTGGCTAACATTCTCCGGGTTATCTCTCGGAATGTTAGCTAGCGATATTTATGTGTGATATTTATTTAGCCAGCGCTATTTTTGCACATAAATATCCAAGAAAGCGCACGGGAAAACGGCGCCACGGTAGTTCCAGTGGTAAGATTATCGCACGCTTAATGCGAAGACATGGGTTCGTATCCCATCTGCGGCCAGTTATCCTTTCGCCCACTTTTATTTTACTTTATTTATAATTTCCACATTTCAATTAAAATAAGTAAGTAATCAACTCTTTGTCTTTCTTGCTGTCATTGTCTGTTGGCTTCATGTGTTTGTGACTCCCGAAAACCCGGCCCCTCGGTTCCAATTCTTCTCGTGCAATGGTTACAGGTATTTTGCAAAAGCTTAACTTGAAAATTAGTGGCAAATTTCAGAGCGGTGCATAATACGTCAATTTATGTACGCTTTAAATACCTCAATAATATACACGTCAATGATAACACTATTCTGTTATCATTTCTTATTGCTAAGTTACAGAACTACGAACTTGATTCCTGTTGTCGTTTTTCTTCTTTTTTTTTTGCAACATTCAAGAAGTTATTTATAAAAATATTGGCCATAAAAAAAAACCTGCCCCCTACAGACGGCAGATGTTTAACGTTTAAACTTCAATGGTACAAATATCATAACAATCGGCGCTGTAGATGCCGAGAGAAAAATATTTTTCTGTTCTCGTGTACTTGGACAGCACCTCCTGAGATAAATGTTCCTCAATAAGCATCTGCGTTTGCTGCGGTGCATCCATACCGCGCCGCGCATAGCATGAACTTCGCGAATGACAGCTGTTGCCTACAAAAATTTTGTACTCACTTTCGCATTTCTTGTCGCCTTTCTTGCTCAGTGTTGCTTGCGTCATTGGACATATCACACACGAGACGCCTTACACGAGATGACGTATACCAGCGCCAGAAATATAACGCGCTATCGCACGTTAAACCTTGCGCTACTAGACATTTCGGAGGTATACATAAGACAAACAGGAAGTTTCCAGATAAGGAGCTTTTACGAACTACGCTGCGAACACTTAATATGCACCTGACTGTCGCAGGTGAACGTAACTACCAATATTCGAAGGAACAAGCGCATCACTTGCTGTACTTGACAAAGAAGCATGGCAACAACTGATAACGCAAACGTCCGCAAATGCAAGAGAGAGAGAGATGCAAATGAGAGAAAGGCAGGGAGGTTAACCAGCGTTGAAACCTCCGGTTTGCTACCCTAGGGTAGCAAACGTCCGTCGTTACGATTATAACTACGTAAAGAAGGCACTGACACGTAGGAAACGCGCTTCAATAGAGCGAAACAGATTGCTCTTGGGCACACGCTTCCTTTGGTAGAGCTCTGCATCCCGAGCTGCTGCTGCAAGCTCCATTTGCTCGCCAGCGATCCTAGCATCGCGACGCACACACGTCGAAAGCAACACAAAATGTGCCCATCTAACCATAGGGCCACCAGACCATGCGTTCACGTCGGCAGTGACAAAAAAATCTGAACTTGCCGTCATCCCAGTAGCCATCTTCTTCGTCCGACCCGCTCGTCTCTTGCACGGTTTGCGTCGCCGTTGCGGACAAGGACTTCGACGGGGCTTCTGCGAAGATCATCGTGCGACAGTTCGTAAAAAAAAAAACACACAAAAACACCGCACTGCAAATTGGTCGCAGGTACTCAAAGGGACAGCAGCGAACAAAGCCTCGAATGTAACGAGGCGGCAAGTATTCGTTCAATTCAAATTAGTTATTTTTTTGTTTTGCCAGAAAATTTGCCTTAAAGGATTGTGGGTGCGAAGCTGAAACAATCGCTGGGCGAGACTCGCGATTCCCCACTACGCTGTGAACGACAACAGAGAAAACATTGCAATCAAATCAAACCAAGTGCGACCCAACTGGGCTATCAATAACTTCGCCAACCATTCTCCCTTTCGGGAAGTCCTTGCCGTCATTCATCCAGACGAATGCTTTTTTCACAATTCATAATTTTATGAGAAACAGAAAAAAAAATATTACCTTGTTCAATTCCTAACATTACCTGTCATTTTTGCTATCTCATTTCTTGATGTAAACTTATTTTATCTCAAAATTCTTAACGGTATTTGTTTCCTAATTTCAAAATTTATCTTTCTTTAACCGGTGCTCTGCTATGCAAATTTTATTTCTGTTATTATTTAGTAATAACACACGTGGAACCGCCTGCTCCTTGGTCGATCCTACGTAGTGGGTATGAGCCATGTGTTTGGACACAGGAACAATGCAATGCTAGGACATGGAGTACTATAGGACATATAGCTAGTATCAGTGACTAGCTCACTGCGACAATTGGTGAGAAGTGATAAAGAATTGAAGGGAAAGAGCTTTTTTTTTCTCTTAATAATGAGGACTCAGACAATGCACGCCCCGTCTTACGTAAAGCCCCTCCATTCACGTTTTTTCGCCGACCAACCCAAAGCGGCAGTGGCGCTTGGACAGTGGGGCTTTAGTCCTACGGACGCGGTGCCATTTTGAGCCGCCTTCCGCGCTACGATTCGGTGCCTTTAATTAAAACGAAATTTTATAACGGGACCCTGAAACACTTATCTAACTAGTCGTAGAATACCCTCACTATTAAAGGACGTTGCCTGACGAATCTTCTGCCTTCTACGAATACCGAACCTTACTTCATTTCATTCCATTTTATATGATCCTAATAAAAGAAGATTAAGAAGAGTGCAGGGACAACATGGCCACAAATAGTACATGACCGGGGTAGATGGAGAAGTATGGTAGAGGCCTTTGCCCTGCAGTGGGCGTAACCATGATGATGATGATGATGATGATGATTGAATGAAAGATGAGCACACCACAACATCGGAAGGGCAATAGGCGAAGCAAGTGGAGGCCGGTGGTCACACAAAGTTGGCAGGCAAAGCATGTTGTATAAACCTCGTACTAGACAACAGTGAAGATAAAGCATGTTCAAGTGATGACTGACACAAGTTGAACAGTAAAAATAATGAAATGACAAGCGCACGGAACTACAGTGAAGCTAAATTTCCAGTGGAAATATACAAATAGTCAAATAGACAACCAAGTAGAATATGTGCCGGACTACACAGTCAGGATGCGTTGGGTCTTTCTGCGAACACTAACTAATTAAAAAAAATAAATCACCTGTGGCAGATAGCCCGAATCAAAGCGTTGGGCTGTATTGCTCAGGCAGGCGGACATTATTAGAAATTGAAATGCATGTTCCACTGATTAAAAAAATATTGATTACGTTTCTTTTTAAACTACTTATACCCTAGGGTACATGTTGCAATTTACAAACTGTAGCCGGGGGGTTCGCAAGGCGGTTCAATTGGAACAAATTCTCAAAGTGACACCAGTTTCCAGTTATCAATTCTCTAATTTTGCGAAGAAGTACGTTGACAGTCCTGTTACCTTTGTGCTTCTGCGAAAAACAGCGTCTTATTCAAAAATTAAGTGGACTGACAGCGAATTTTTACCGCAAGTCTGATGGCGCTCATCTCGAAAACGATGGCATTCATAGAATTATTTCCACTTGGGTATGCCTTGCTGTCTCACCGGGGCTACAATTTGTAAATCACGATAGGTGACGTAAGGTAATCAGCTAAAAGCTTAATTAGGACATTTTTTTTGTTTTTGAATAAGGCATTTTGATTTCTCTTGCAATTAAGGTCCGCCTCTTCGAGTAGATCCGCTCAAGGACTAGAATTGCGCCATCTGCCACAGGTAATCTTTAAGAGTTATTTGAAGTCTCCGCAGAAACAAATGGTATGGAGGAATGGGTTAAAGTTAAAACGAAATAATGACACTCGCACATCCAAACGCGCCACCGACACTTACGCTGTTCGTGAATTTCCTGCTGCTCCTCCGTTACAACGGTCTCTGATTCGTTTTCAGCCACCGCTGAACATTCAAGCGACGATGCGCATTCTGCAAGAAAAGCCGACACGTACGCCGCTGTGCAAATCGACACGCTCGGGTAAAATTTGAAAACGTACCTGGTCTCCAGTCACCCTCGATCGCCACTGTCTCGCGGTCACATTGCTTCGCCGCTGGAAACTCAATCGTCAACGGCGCTTCTACAAAACAAAGGCGATACATCGAAGTTGTAATAATTATGTAGGAGAAAATTAAAAAGAAAACTGCAAAGTCACATGACTAAAGGTCGCTTACTCTGTTCACACTGCCGCTCTTCATGCCACACCTCCTCAGCGCTCACAGTCGATTGGTCCTTTTGCGTCACCGCTGTAGACTCGGTCACCTGTCGACATTCTTCAACGCGAGATAGTAAAGCACGTAAATCGCTGTACAGTACATGATGGTGGATAATTCGTTGTCCAATCCGGAGCAACTATATTACCGATCGGGCTCATGTATTTCGAAAAAGTAAATCTGCCTGTGAAAACAAGGAATAATCGCACAGTCACTTCGTCAAATTTCTTGCGCTTCCGTGCGCGCGCAGACAGTTCCTTTTTATCGCACCAGTTCATCGACTTATGTGCCCTTTCCCTCAGCATAGGCGCCGACTACTCTGCCCTCTCCGGAGCTGCTCGAAGGGGGCAGACCCCCCCCCCTCCACACACACACACACTTAAGATGTCATGACCAGAGTTTCGTCACCCACATCATTTGAGGTTTCTTTTGACTTGCATCGACCTTTTCACCTAAAATTTTATTGCCGCTAATAGCTTGCTGCATTGTTGTTGACGCGGACGTGCACAGCTCTTAATTTATACTTTCGCTTTATCTGTGCACACCCTGACAATAGGAGGACAAGCGCATTAGAAGCACTAGCGGTGGCTGCCTCATCCGTTTTTTCTCATTTAAACATTGTTTTAAATTTGTACTGTAAACACCATGCGCATACACAATACATTTAAATAGACACACAGCACAAAGTTTATTATTCAAAGAGAAAGAGGTAACCAATTAAAAATTATTTCTAAAGGTATGAATAACCTATGCCTAGAGAATGAATAAGTTGCTGTATGTTCACCTCTCCTCAAATTGCTTCGCGTGCTTTTTTGACTCTGACAAAAACACTGCAGACTTCAGTGAACCCTTCGGCAGAGTCTTTCATTAACGATGTCTGAAATGCACGGGAATAATATGTGTCTCAGTATTGTTTCTCTTTCAAGTAAGCAATGCTAACGACTCATGGAAAAAGAATTCTTATAATAATTTACAACATTTACAAGGGATAGAAACATCGTCACTTGCACGCAGAGGTCATAAATGTATACAAGGTTTCCCAATTAACTATTGCACAGAGATTTAAAAAAAAACAGCAATTACGTCATTCGAAGAAGGCCGAGTGCATATTGTTTCCGGTAAAGTGAAGTAGCTGCCAGTAATGCATTCGTTACTGAGATTTTACTAGGTAATTGTAATTAATCATATAACTCGAGACGTACTGTCCTATAATTATCAAAGTGTCAATGAAGCATTTGTAGGCACTAATTGTGGCATTTTCAGCGACGTGCTGATTGCACTAATTTTTTCCGGCTGACAAATAAATCCCGCGAGATATGAAAGCTACCATGTGACTGCGCTCCCACCCGCATAATAAAGCAGCGCCCTCGAACAAGGTCCCACTGCGTTAGCCGGAGCGAAATAAACGAAGCCCGCAAATACACGCAAAGTTGCCGCATGACTGGCCGCTCGAGGAGCTCTGTTTGTATTCGCGGGCTTCTTTCACGCTCGGAAAAACACTTTTGTATAGCACGTATCGAGCAACACAAAGCTGTATCGGGAGTTTTTCATGTTCTTCTACAATTTTCTCATTGACACTTTTAATCTAATTATAATACTTGAGAAGTTGACTAATTAATTAAAACTAATTATTTAATAAGCCGGAATGAAAGAAAAATAATCCGAGTATCTCCAAGCGACAGCAAACAACATTACCTTGGTTCTGTCCAGCCACATGGCATTTGCATATTTTTAATCGTTGGCTCAGGTTACGTCCGTGGGACACCCTGTATATATGGGGTTCGGAGAGCTCAGTTCCCCCCCCCCCTCTCGGAAAAAAAAAACTTTCCGCCTATGTCCCTTAGTACAGGGTAGCTGACCGTGCATTTATTATCGCTAACTTTCCTGTCTTTCTTCCTTTCTTTCGCTGGGACCTCACCTAAACGACCAAACTGTTCAGGAATTTAGAGCGGTATTATCACGGTGCTGAAACTTTCCGAAGACGTTCCCTAAGTCGATCTTGTTCAAGTGTTAAGCAAATCCCAATTTAATACTGCGTTTTTTCGAGATCTCTTTCTTTTTCTCTGTTTTTACTTTGTTCCTTTTTTTCTGCAGTTCCCATTCAAATACGCAGAGGCGAGCGAACTCCCACCGAGAGAGAGAGAGTGCTAGGCACCTCGCGCTCCTCGTGTCCCTCTTTCTGGGCACAGGCGCCAGACCGACCAGTCGAAGTAACCCTTAACAGAGAAAAGTATGATTCGAATTTCGGCAAGGATGGAAGAAGCATTCCATATTGCAAGTTTCCTAAAGGCAGGCATTAGGTCGCCCTGACAACGCCCTTGTTTTAGGGCCATGGTCATGCCCCTTTGGAAGGCGCGACGCCAAGAAAAGCACGTCTTGACTTGTATAAGACCAGGGTAGAAAACCACGAACGCGCGCAAATATCATAGTAGAAACAATGAAACACATCATGAAACGTGAAGCGCATGACCATCCGCTTGACAAACAAAATATTTTCTTCCAGCTAGGGACGGACATGTCGCCCAGAACAAGGAACTTAAATCGCCACAACAACGTCAGAAATAACTTTGAATGGCTGCCAGTGCAGTTATTAGACGTTCCGGTGCGCGTACTGCAACCGTAGACGGCGAATGCAATCGTGGATAATTAAGGAACGCGAACGATATCTTGCGACAGTGGCCCATTTCCACTTTTAACATGCTTCACCGCAATACACTGCGTATGCTAGACCGCGTAACAGTGCTCTACTGCGGCAAAGCCAACTTTAAGAAACCGGCATTATCCGTTTTTTAGACAAAGACTTCCAGAGGCCACTTACCTGGCTCCCAGTCTTCTTCCTCGTAACACGGCGCTATTGTCCCGTCCTCTCTTTCCTCTACTACTGGACACTCGCTATTGCCCAGGTTACCTACAAAAAGACGTCGTTACTGCAGGACAAGCAATTTCGCGTTCAGGCTAGTTTATTCAGCAATGACATTAAAGGTGATGCAACGCGATGAACCGGGAAGACGACGGGTCAAGTGATACGGACAGGGCAGATTGTCACCTGTGGCGCGAAAGGACACAAGCGATACGAGAGGTTAGTAACACCCGTCATGTCGCCAGCGCTGCTCGCTTGGTACGCAGACTATCCCAGCTTAGAAATCTCGTGAAGTGCAGTCATTATTGATAATAGAGAGGGATTCCCAAGTCAAGACATTTTAAGAGGACCCTGTCAAACGGACGTCAAAGGAAGATATAAAGTCGAGCAAGCTGAAACTATTGCACTTCTCTAACAACGAACTCGTCATCCGTAGCGGAAACGAGGCTTTTGTTAGCGTGAAATTGACGAAAATGGTAAATCTCAGTGGTGCCACCTATTTTGGACTACGGCACACCTCCCTGTAACGTCAACACTGCCCGATTGACAGAGGGCGGAAGAGAGGGAAGTCACATGGGGGTTACGTCAACTCGTACCTTTTGGTCCGGTCGTTTCAAGCTGAGGAGCAGCAATTTTCTATACAGCATACACTGGCACACAGGAAACGTTGATATCCTTCTAAACGAACAATTTATCAATCTGACTCGGTTGAATACTTTTTTAGGGTTCTCTTAACCTCCTTCGTTACTTGGTTCCAAATTGGATACTTTGCCTTTCATCATCATCACCGATCTATTTTGTTTTTGTCTACTGCAGCACGAAGGCGATCTCCCAGCGATCTCCAATAACCCGTGTATTGCACTAGCCGATTTCAAGCTAAACTTGGAAATTTTCTAATTTCATAACACCGCCTAGTCTTCAGCCATCCCTACTGCACTTCCCGTCCCTTGGCAGCCATTCTGCAAGTCCGATAGACAACCGGTTATAAGCCCTACGCATTGAATAGCCTGTCAAGCCTTGCCTTTAAGCCTTCTTAAATATTTAATTAACTGGGAAGCAATTAGCTTAAACATTAACCCCGTATACAAAATCGGACGCATGCGGAACTGCATGGAAGTCGCTAAAATGACTCCTAAAGAACTCTTAGGACGGAACGCGAGCGAGTGGTTCCTCTCTCGCCTTCGCTACTTTCCCTGCTCCCTCCACCTCGCCACGTTTTACAGCGAAGCTGTATATGGCTAGCGGATTCGTGCGTCCGTCCGTCGGTCGGTCGCCTGCACGCCGAAGACTCCTCCGGTGCAACCCCATGCGCAAGCTCGAAAAAAATTGAGAGAAAGAGAGGCGCGCGATTTACCAACACCACCTAGTAGCACAAGGCCTGTTTAACGATCCAAAACGTCACGCTACCTGGCCCGAAATTTCCCTTGAAAAGGCTGGCGTGATGAGAGCGGTGACTTCAAAATCACTGCTGCCTACTCGGGAGCATCCCCATTAGGTTCTATGGCAATCGGGCCACGTAACATGACGTCATGGATCGGAGTGAAAAGGCATTGTGCTATCTAGATGGTGTTGGATTAGGTGCACCAGTAGTGACGTCGTTGCTCTCCATCACAGCCGAGCGAGCGCGCACAGTTTCTCTGCTCCGAAGTGGGTAGGCCACGCGCCATGTGCACTCCTGAGGAGCAGGCAGCTTTTGATTAGCAATGGCGCGAGCAGAACCGGGAACGAGCTCGTCTACGCTGTGCCGATGCTGCAGCCTGGGCACAAGAACTGGCCCAAGCATCCGAGCGCAAGCAGCAACTGCGTACCGAGGATCCGGCAGCCTACCACGGCGTCGTTTAATGAACCGTCTGGATTAACCCAATGATAAACCCCGGGGCCGCACGTTTCAGCTTCGCTGGTTAAGCATCTGTATGGAGTGCTTAGGCGGTGATTTTTTTTCTCTAAGACACACGTACCTACTACGTCAAACCAGTCAAAACCACGACCTGATTATGAGGCACGCCGTAGGGGAGGACGCCGGTTTCATTTTGATCCCCCCCCCCAATGGGGTTACCCAACGTGCACACAAATCTAATTACACGAAAGTATTTTGAATATCGGCCCCATATAAATGCGGCCATCGCGGCGGCAGAAATAGAACCCGCGACCTCCAGCTCAGCAGCGCAACGTAAAGTAACCATCACACTCTGCTTATCAGGGCTCCGCGCTTTTCGGCAACGTCCTGTCGCCGCCGCACGCCAAAATAAAACAGGCTACACATAGGGAAACCAGGTAACTGCGCACGACAGGCAAGCCGGACGACTAAACGACGAATATGAGCCGGCGTTCGCGACTGCATGACGTAGCGAAGGATCTTGCGCAAATGTCACACGGATCAGAACTGAAGTCCCTGGCACACAGGCCAATCGACAGCTTTTACTTTGTTGACGTCACGTGCGTGGCCCTATTTGCGTCAAGACATGCGAAGAAGGGACTGGAAAAAAACCCGGAGGCGGCAGTACGCGATTGTTCTTCGAATTATCGGGGATGCTTTAGGAGCCCTTCAAGTACGTAACTGCCTTAGTTAAAAGGTTACAAATTGGGCAAGTTGGTAACAATCCATCGTCAACAGCAAGAAAGAGAAAAGCAAAAGAACACGTCGGCACGCGTCTTGCGTTCTTTTGCTTGGTCCTGTCTTAAGTGGTGCTGTTGAAGACACATCACTACTGTTGCCTTTCGTAAAGATTGACGCCAGTTTTATGCGCACTGTTACGTCGTCCTAGACAAAAAGTGCACCAATGAAGTGCGTTTCGCTTATCACCAGTTGGCATGAACATTCGGGATGCAGCATCAACGTGCCAACCTACCACACCTTCATTTTGCGGTTATTAATAAGAACAGATCGTACGTGTATTCACTCCTTCTCATGCTCGGCAAGGAAGACGCCGGTGGTCTCTCTCTCTCTCTCTGTCTGTCTTTCTGTCTCTCTGTGCGTGCGTGCATGCGTGCACATGTGTGTGTGTTCGTGTGTGCGCCTTTCCCTCTGCTGGGCCACTGGCGGTAGGAAATCCGTTGAACTGGCATCCATGTATAGAGAGGCGGCCGCAGTCATGGAGAGCGTTCGCTCTCTCCTTCTCCTGAGCGAGCGTGTTCCGAAGACTCCACAAGAGACGCCCCCCCCCCCCCCCCTCCTAGCGAACTTCAGTCTTCAGTGCAAGCTAGAGTGTATATCGTTCTCCGTCAGGAAGCTTGTAGAGCTGACCGCTCCGTAGCGATGCAATTAACAGTTATTTGCAACTCTTTACGTCGATCGTCTCGCGTCTCTGCCCAGGCCCTCTCCCTACTGATCAAGAACCAGGCCCACGCTACCTCCACAGTCCTGGGCGCACAGTTTGTAACAACGGGTCCGAGAACAACACAAAAAAATCAAGTACCATATAATAAATAAGTTAGAGCATATGCGATGAGTACGATAAGGTACCAAACAAATAAAAAAACTATAAGCAAAGAACATCAGTGCATTAGCGACTAAACACAAAGCCGGCATCAGATTTCGGTAACGAACAGCAAAAAGAAAACGTTCATGATTCTTAAACAAGCAAAAAAGCACGTAAACAAGCAACAATAACCGCAGCCTGAGAGTACAGGCAACGAGCATTTACTTTGACCCTCCTGCTTTTCCTGCTCCTCTGTAAAAACGGTGGCTTCGTCGTTGTGCCGTTTTCCTGTAGAATAATGCGGCGATGGCCATCCTAAAAATGAAGGAACGGAAGCGTCGATTAGCACGGAAAGAGCATGACGAAAAGAATCAGTGGTGATTTAATGGTAAATGCAAAAGAAATACGTTATCATTACGTCACACCTCTTTCAAGTCTCGGATTCATGGTTCAAACCACGTTCACCACATTTCCAAAGTGTTGCTCAGGAGCTCACTCGACAACACACATCGTGCCTCTTCGAAGAGCGTAGCGCAACTGACGGTGGTCCGGAGCAGACCACCGCCAGTTGCACTATACATACATACATACATACATACATACATACATACATACATACATACATACATACATACATACATACATACATACATACATACATGCATGCATGCATACATACATACATACATACATACATACATACATACATACATACATACATACATACATACATACATACATACATACATACATACATACATACATACATACATACATACATACATACATACATACATACATACATACATACATACATACATGCATACATACATACAACACGTTCAAGCTCTCCCATCCTCTCTCTACCGTTTGACCGGCTTCCTACACTGCACACACATATAGTATTTTCACTTAGACACTCTTCAATTTACAAATCCACGTCTGTACATAGCGCTGGCGTTCCAGAGTTACGCACGGCGGAAAATCGTTTCGCTCGGCCTATCCCGCACAATTATGTGCAATATTGTCCAAGACGTAAACACTCACCACTTCTCTTATCATCATGACCCACACCAGTACTTTCACTTCCCTTCCCTCTTCCCCAGTGCAGAGTAGCAGACCAGAGCGCACTAGCTCAGGTCGACCTCTCTGTCCTTCCTGTCAATAAATTCTATTCTATTGCGCAAGGCGCCACGAGTGTTGTACATTAATGCGAATGGCATAAAAGTCGCGGTGCTCCAGTATGCTATGTTACATTAACCCGCCGAGACGGTGTAGTGGTTTTCGCGTCGCGCTGCGAAGACTGAAAGCGCGGGATCGAATTCCGGCCGCCGCGGCGACATATCGATGGGGGAGCCAAATGCAGGAACGCCCGCGTTGCGTGCACCGGGTGCACGTTAAGGAACCCCGGGTCGTCGAAATCAATCCCGAGTCCCCCTACTACGGCGTGCCCCGTAATCATATCGTCGTTTTGGCACATACAGCTTTAGATTCTAAGCTCATGCTATTGCTGAAGTAATTATATGGACACTCCAAGCGAATTTCTGCTGTCGTCGTCACCGTCGCCGTGACGCCCCGTTTAGGTATATTATTGTTTCAAGTACAAGCAGATACAGGAATATGTTAGCGCTTTAAGAGGTCGCAGAGTAAAAACAACTATCAGGGGGAACTCCGCTTATCAGTAGGTACATAATTAATTTGATAGGACCAGCGGGTTACACCGGTACAAAAATCACTACAAGTTGTCATAATGAAAGACATGAACCCCATAATATAAACGACGTATACATAAAGAAAAACACGGCGTAAGTTATCAGCAGCAAAAATTGAAAAACAGACAGTGAATATATCGTAATTACCCAGGTAGAAGAGTAATGATGTGTCTACATTAATAATAACAAGAAAAGCATGTACAAACATGAGATTCGAGAAGACTATCTAGAACGCGAAACAGATTGCAACAGTAATAACTGAAATACAGGCAGTGTAAGAGTAGTAATTACCGAGAAACAAATATAATAATACTTCTCTATGAAACAGTCATAAGGAGAACTTGTATTCACAAAGCAAAACAAGAAAGGAAATGGTACAGGTAAAGTGAATTCGCACAAAAGATAGCGCTTCCAATAAATTATTTTTTTTTATACGCACGCTATATGCTTATCCATGCCGTGTGTGGGGGTTATATTGACTGCGCTATTCAATTACTAAGGTCGCTCATAACAGGTGTTGCGTTCTTTCAGTAAATTATTCCACAGAATTCTAAGAGCGGCATCCCACAAACAAATGTCATGAAACATAAGGCAGAGCTACTGCAGCTGCAGCCGAACAAATGTGCATCTATTAAAAATTGCCGGAAACCAAACGTTCTTGTGGCCAATGCGCTGAGCCTCAGAGGTCACGGGCTCGGCGTCGGCACTTCGAGGGAAAAAGCAATGGCGTCACAGACAGTTCGCTTGCCAAGGCTATCGCCGTGGCGCAACTGAATTCTGGGGTTCTACAAGCCAAAACTACGGCTTGATTATGAGGCACGCCGTAGTGGGGGTCTGCGAATTAATTTTGACCCCTAACGGAAAGGATCTGTAAAGGGCCCCCAGTGCACGCGACACGGGCGTTTTTGAAATCTGCCCCCTTCGAAAGGCGGCCGCTGCGACCGGGATTTGATCCCGCGACCGGCGTCACTCATTGCCTCTTCCTAGTTGATTTCCTTCGTCAATGGGTTATCGCATGTGAATATCTACAATTTGTAAATTGCAACGTGCCGTAAAGTAATCACTGCTAAGCTTAATTAGTACAACTTCGTTATCTAGACAATTATGCATTTCGATTTATTGTGCATGTCCGTCCGTTCGAGCAATCTAGCTCATGGATTACAAATGTGCTGTCTGTCACGGGCAATTTCTTTCTATATTCTGTATAGTTCCAAGTTTAAGACACCCGCTAAATATCAGTGTCAAAGCGGCGAAAACTTGCCTTGATTCCAGTCGCCCGCTTTCTGACACTTCTCGGACACCATTTTCCTGTGGTTGCTTCGCCTCGGCACTGGAAACACAGTCGTCAGTCGGTCGCCTGCAAAGGAGGTGCATATGGCGCAGAACAGAAAATTTGACAAATAAAAAGGGCTTGATGAAACGAAAAGTGTACAGCTCTCCAACCTGTTAATAACCTCACGGGAGCGTCGACCGACGCGTCGGCCAGCACCGTGGCGCGGAGCGCCGGTACCAAACTAGCGACGACCTGCGCATGCGCACAAAGCATACTGGAGTCCGAGCATCGCGTGCTAGGCCACTCCGGTAAGCTCCACCCAACGCCCTCACTGCTTACTCGCTTCCAACGCAAACGAAAATGCGTACGTAGGCGCTTTGCATGGTATACAATAAGCAGTTTCAAGCAATGGGTGAGCTGACAGACAGCAGAGTTATTCCGGGTTCAGTGGCATAGCCTAGCAGATGATGCTCCCACATTGAGAGGCTGAGCGCGCATGTGCACATGTTGAGCGAGCATGCACACATGCGCGCGCAGAGTCCCATTGTGCCAGCGTCGTCTGCTAGGCTATGCTAGTGAACCCGGAATAGCCCTGCTGTTTGTCAGCGCATTGATTGTTTGAACGCTAGTTACTTATGCAGCTGCGTTCAGTGACACGGCGCTGACCGACGTGCCGATCGACGCTCTCGTGACAATATTTAAATATTGTAGAGCGTTTTATACACTTGTCCTAGAGACGGAACCGTACCTTCTTCCCAATGTACTCGCTTCGGTTCCTTCTTTGTGGCGATCTTATGGTCGTTTCCACCAGCCGCGGTAGAGCCATTCGACAAAGGGCATTCTGCGAAGATAAGACAGCGATATAGATATGCTGCGCAATAAACGAAGTGCTTAATGAACGGCTGAAGAAAATTATCAATAATCAGGTATTTGAGACAAAATATTATTTTTGGCAGTGTAAAGGCAGTAGCGTTGGTGGTCGCGCCGATACCGCGCGATAATCTGCAATGAACACCATACGTAACTAAAGCTATACGATTATATGATTAATGAACCTGCGGCGCACTCGGCCGGTCGACATCGAGCGCCTCGGAACTGGTGCGCCTGGACAGAGTCCCGCTCCAGCTCAGAGTGCTCGGCGGTGCTCTCGATTTCGAGCTGGGCACGAACGAGACCGAGATTCGACAAAACGCCCCGATCACGTGGGTCCTCCGATTGCTCCGAGAATAGTCAAACGATCGGCCTGAAACAGGCTTTCTTCGGCTCCAACCTCGAGAGGGATCCGCGTCGCTGCAAATCGAGTTTGCAATCGAGTAACAGTAACAAATCGCTGCAATCGAGTAACAACTTTATTGAAAATCCGGCAAATTCGTGGCCTGGGCCTAGGCCGCCCCCGAGGGGGTCCAGAGATCCTGTCTCCTCGCCGAGTCACGGACTTGCTGCATGGCCCATAGTTGATCTTGGAGGTTTGAGCTGCGCAACGCGGCTGTCCATCGCGCCGCAGCTTCATCTGAGGAAACTGCTTTTTCTCTGCATATAACCTCACATTCCCAGAGAATCCGTCTAAGAGATGCGTGATCCCTGCCGCATAGTTTGCAGTTATCGTCTGAATAGACGTCTGGGTATATCCTCCTGTGATGGACGGGTTTGGGGAAGGTCTTGGTTTGTAACTGCCTCTAGTCTACCGATTGGGCCCTGTCGAGTTTGGGGTTAGGGCGTGGATAAACACGCCTGGAGTTTTGTTAAAATTTTGTAATACCACAGTACCTGGTCATTCTTTCCCTCTCTGTCCATGCCTCCATTGGATTTACAACCCCAAGAGGATCCTTCTACGCGGGTGCGGAATGTGAGACCTCGCGCTACGCGGTGGACCTCCTCGTTGAGGTTGGGTATGGGGGTGTCGGGGGACATGTGAGCCGGGAACCATATAATGTGTCGTTCCTCCGTGTCCTCGGGGGTGACATAGTTCGCGTTGGCTTTGAGTATAGCCTCAGCCTTTGGCTAAGTTCTGCTTTGTGCATAGTTTCTGACCGCCGTCTGCGAGTCACTGAGTACGCATCTGCACCTGGGGTTAACGATGGCTAGGGCTATCACCACCTCTTCCGCTACCTCGGGGTTTTTGCCACGTATACTACATGAACTGACCAATTGTTTGTCGGTATTAAGGACTGCCACTGCGAAAGCACGTCGATCCTCGTATTCTGCAGTGTCTACGAACAGCGCTTCCTTGTCCCTACCGAAAGCTTGTAGCAAAGTGTTGGCTCTACTCTCTCTTCGACCCTGATTGAATTCGAGGTTCATGTTCTTGGGTAGATCAGGAACTTTTCCCTTATCACGCTTGGAAGGGATGTCTTGTCGCCGTGCTGCTTGTGATAAGTTATCCCGAGTTTGTCCAGAATGCTCCTGCCCGTTCGTGTCTTCGCTAGTCTCTCGAGTTGCGAGATTTGGTGTGCCTCAATTAACTCTTCGAGCGTGTTGTGGACGCCCATCTGTAGCAGAAGTTCCGTGCTTGTGCTTTCTGGAAGGCCCAGTGCCATCTTGTGTGTTCTTCTAATGAGGGTGTTCAGTTTGGTGTATTCGGCCGCGTACCAGTTGTGGTAGGCGGCCACATAGGTAATGTGGCTAATAACGAAGGAGTGTATGAGCTTGACGACGCTGGCCTCCCTCATACCCTGGTGTCTGTTGGTGATTCTTCTGATGAGCCCCGTTGTGTTCATGATCTTAGTCTCGAAATGCCTCACCGTTTCTCCGTTGGTGCCGTTGTATTCTATGATGAGTCCGAGCACCCTAATCTGCTTCACCCTGGGTATTTCTTCTCCGTCTTTGGTGCGTATGCAAATTTCTTCGTATGCAGCATGCTGGATGTAAGCCTTGGGGGGGGGGGGGGTCTTCACCTAAGCGTCGGGCTGTAGAGGAGGAGTTCCGATTTTTCTGGCGAGCAGACGAGACCGGTTTCCACGAGGTACTCTTTCACCACCTCGACCGCGGTCTGTAACCGCTGTTCGATTGCTCCGTCGCTTCCCTCGCACACCCAGATCGTTATGTCGTCCGCGTATATTGTGTGATTCACTCCCTCGATGGCGTTGAGGCGCTCGGGGAGGCCGATCATAACGATATTAAAGAGCATCGGCGAGATGACCGAGCCTTGCGGGATGCCGACGCTGCCCATATTCCTGTCTTCGGATGCGAGTTTGCCCAGCGTTAAGGAGACTTTCCTGTTTGTGAGGAAATCCTGAACATAGCTGTGCGCTCGGTTTCCTAGATTAAGTGCGGCAATTCTTGGTAGTATGGCTGCGTGAGCTGCGTTGTCGAAGGCTTTCTTGAGGTCTAATCCTAGAATGGCCCTGGTACCTCTTGTCTTGTTGTCGAGTATCTGGTGTTTGATTTGCAACATTGCATCCTGCGTGGAGAGATGAGCTCGAAACCCGAGCATGGTGTCCGGATACGCTTCGACGTCGTCCGAGTGTGCGTTGATCCGGGTGACGAAGGCGTGCTCCATCAACTTGCCGACGCACGACGTAAGAGATATTGGTCGAAGGTTGGCGACACCTTGGAGTTTCCCTGGTTTGGGGATGAGCACCATTTTTGCTCTTTTCCACTGGTCGGGGATGCATCCTCGTGTCCAGCAATCGTTGATGTACTTGGTCAGTTCGGAGTTGGTCTCGTTGTCCAAGTTACGAAGGGTCTTATTAGTTAGGCCGTCCGGTCCCGGGGCTGACTTGCGCTGTTGAGCTTTTGCAAAGCGGCCCAGATTTTCGCCTCGCCAAAGTCTCTGTCCAGAGAGAAGTTAGGTTTTCCCGTGTATTCCCGGTGCTGAATAGTCGGGTTCTACGAGGCGTATCTGTCCCAGAGTTCGGAAAGGATTTCTTCCTCGTCCTTGACGTGTGTGTGTATTATCTTGCGCATGGTTTCCCTATGCATTGCCTCGGTCTTGGTCGGGTCTAGCAGGTGTCGGAGCAGGCGCAATGTGTGACCGGTGCTAATCCGTCCGTCCATCGCGTTGCAGATCTCATCTCATTGCTGTTTACTAAGAGTTCTGCAGTCTTCTATTTGTTTGTTGAGTAAAGCTATGCGTTTCCTCAACTTCCTATTGTGTCTTTGTTTCTGCCACCTGGCTTGAAGCGGTCGTTTGGCCTCCCACATGTGCCCCAGGCGGCTGTCAATCTCCTCGACGGGAAGTTCTGGCGTCACGGTCTTTGTAACTTCATTGACGTCAGCCATCACTTTTTCGGCCCATTGTTGAATGTCTGTGATGGGCGCGTGCGTCATTCCTGCTCGATTCTTACGGAACTGGTCCCAGTCCCTCCATCTGAAGGTTTTGTTTGGTTCGATCTTTAAATTCTCCAATAGTGTCGTTTCGAGAATTTTGTGGTCACTACCAATGTCTTCGAACGTGTTATTCCAACTGGTTCCTCTCGTGTTCTTCACTAATGTTACATCGGGCGTGGTGTCTCTTGTCCATCCGGTTCCCCTTCTGGTGGGGGCGCTGGGGTCGTTGATGAGTGCCAGGCCTGTCTCCTGTATGCCCTGCCATAAAGCCTTGCCTTTGGCTCTCGTACAGGCGTAGCCCCACGCTCCGTGCGATGCGTTAAAATATCCCCCGATTAGTAGGGGATGGGAGCCCGCAATGTCGGTGGCCCTCCTAAAAAGGCTTAGGAAGCGCTGTCGTATGTTCGCGGAGTTGCTGTACAGATTGAGGATAAACGTGCTAGATTGGCTCTTGCTTTTGGGTATAATTTCTACGAATACTTGTTCAATCTGCGCTGCCTTAATGTCGTGACGAATGACCACTAAGCCTTTCCTGACCAAAGTAGCTACCGCGCGGTTCTCCCCGGATGGGGGACTGGGCTTGGTAACCGGGTAGTTTTGCTAATTCGTGTGTCTCTTGTAGCATTATTACATCGGGTTTGGATTTGCTTTTAAGATGTTGTTGCAGGACCGCTTTTTTTTTTTTTTGCGGCGTAACTCCTGCAATTCCCACTGTCATATCGTCAGAGCGTCTCTTTTACCGTGTTAGCCTATTTTGGTCTGGTCGTGGGGTGGCGGTCTAAACGACCCCAGATGCTGCTGCGGTGTTTGCAGCGGCATCGTGGGATTAGATGCGACCCCAGTTATGGGGGCCCCTGCGGTGGTAACTGGCTGCAGTTTGGCTACCCTAAGACTTAGGTTGGCCACCTTGTTTTCGAATTTGTCAAGTCTCGACATTATGGTCGAGACCGCCAGCGTGAGGTTGCCGACGGCTTCCGCTTGTTCTTTGAGTACATTCTGCATTTCCGTTAATTTCTGCCCTAGGTCTGCCAGTTGCGATTCGGTCTGGCTGCTAACGGCCGGAGCCTTTCCCTTGGGTGGCGGGGGGTCGTCGTCCTCCTCCATACGATTATCAGGGGTTACTGCAGCTGCACCTGCACTACAAGTACTCCGACGGGGAGATATCTCCACCCTTCGACTATTCTTAAGATCCTGGATTTCTCTCGTGAGGTGTGAGATTATTTCTTTCAACTGTGCATTTTCCCGTCTCATTTCTGTTGTTTCCCTAGAAGCTGCAGTCTCCTCAGATCCGCCGCGGCGCGACGAGCCTTTGACCGCGTCTGCCCAGCTCACCTTGTTGGTGGCCTCTTCTACCGCCGGGCCGCCTCCGCTGCGGCGGGAACGCGAACGCGTACGGCTCCTGGATCTGGTTCGGGCCGGTCCGGATGTGCGGCTCCGTGATCTGGACTTTCTCGCTTTCGAGAGGGACCTCGGTCGCGAACGGGGCCTGGCCTCCCACGAAGGGCGTCCAACTTATTCCCTCGTAGTCTCCGATGCTAGGAATTATTTTTCCTGTTGTCGTTGTCTTTCCCAACGTCGTCTCTTGATTATATATGGCGTCTTGAACCGAACCTTGCAATTCTTACCGGCCGTTAAGTTCTCACCCCCGCAAAGTTGGCAAAGGGGATTTCACTGGTGGTTGAGACCTGGGTTGGCCGTGCCGCAGCCTCTAAAGATGCGGTCCTGCGGACTGGGGCACACGTCCATGCGGTGGCCCAGTCTGCCGCATTAGTGGCACAGGTCGACTTGTTTTCTGTACTATACGCACCTGATGAGTGCGCCTCCGTAGCGGACGAAGGAGGGAACTTTCAGTCCGGAAACATGGCTTTTCTTTGCGTGTGTGTAATGAAGTGGGCTTTTTTGTTTTGGACTGACTCAAACTTGCTGACAAGGAGCGACGGGTGTGGGCTCCAAATAAAGACGCATATTCCGTTTTACAGTGTGCGAGCGCGCGTGGCCAGTTTTGCCCGCTCTGCATTTCACAGGAATTTCTCGTGCGGTTCCTGTTCGCTCACTGCACGTGCTAGGTCACAGGCAGCATGGGACGTAGTCGTGCTATCTGTCACGTAGTGTTTCCCTGTGTTTTTCCTGTGACGTAGTCATTGCAGACAGGGAGAACGGGCTTCGCCGAAAAGGAGGACGCACGGACTTAAGATTGAATATTTGGCTAATTTCACGCGGCGTAGTACTTTGCTAACACGATCGCCGACACGTGATCTAAACGCACCGCGATTGTGTCTGCTTGCTTTGTCCAAACCTGGCGAGGGACAGTTTAACGGACGTTGCGGGACAATGCAACGAAGAAAACAAGATGTTCCGCTTTTTTTTTTCTTTTTACGTGCCTATGCCCCGACCTGATTAGCACGCCATATTGGGGGGTTCCGGATTAATTTTGGCCGCATGGAGACCTTTAACGCACACCTATATCTATGCACACGGGCGTTTTTTGTTTCATGACAACAAGAAATGCCAATATATTTTGCAGGTGATCTTGAGGACGACTACGGCGAGACAGATTACATTTTCATGACTTCGCCTACTACTGAGGCCGCCTTAGCACTGACCACATTCAATTCCGCAATCAACATACTTGGTCTAAAATTGCTGATCAAGATAAATTTAGATAACCTAAAAGCTAGACTGATGTTTACGACACAACTGGTAAATTCCACCACTGCTATGAACATTGGCCAACGAAAGTTATCATTTTGTTTCGAATCCCTCTTTATAATAAGTGGAGAATATCATATCGCCGAAACACATGGTATAGTAGTGAGGAAAAAGAAAACAAAGATCACGCGCACAAAAGAAATGTTTGCCTTACCTTGGGGCCTCCTATCTAAATACATCGGAAAGGAGATATCTTTTTTGTCGGCAACCACTCCAGCGCATTTGATTTTTTTTAATTAATAAATGTAAAGAAAGTAAAAAAGTTAAAGAAAAGAAAAATGAGTTAGATTGTGTGACTGTAGGAAGCACGCTTTGATTTAGGCCATCAATGTTTTACAAAACAATAGTCTAAAATTGCAATACTTCAAAAACTAAACTATCATGTTCGCAACTACATAACTAAGAAATGAAAAACGATATCACAATTTTGTAAACTGCACCTAATAATCCATCTAAGCGGACAAAATTGAAATTATCTCATTAACATGCAAGTGGGACTTTTGCAAACGCCCTCGGAAATATTGTAACAAATTCATCTAAGCTGTAAATTAACTTCACATATCGAATTTGTCGGCTTCAGATACTGTAACAGATGCTGTTTACAGAGCGTCGATATCTGTTCTTGGCGCATAGTTACGAAATTGCAAACTTGGTGCTTCCATGTTTTCTTTTTCCTTTTTTTTAGACATAGCAATTTCAGGGAACTTTTCTAAAACATTCCAGTTCCTAAATCAAACTTTCGATTCCTACCCTCACTAGAATTTAGCTTTGTAAAAATCTTCAAACTGTTCCAGTTTTATAAAAGCGTTTCTGCATTTTGCATGTATATGAATATGCGGCATCGGAGTGGCCTCACTAAAGCTTCCTCTTAAGTGTGCTAGTTTGTACTATGTCCTTATTCTTAAGGGTGTTCAAATCACTCATCGAACCATTGATGAAGATAAAGTGTTTCTTTCTTTTTGGGGGGAGGGGGGAGGGAGGGAAGAATTTCTGTGGCAAGTAAAATGACACGAAAACCGACGACAGGAAACTCTATAAAATGACTGTGAAATGCAAAAACAATCGCGTACTTAAAATTCGGTGCACGCTAAAGAACCTCAGGTGGTCAAAATGGTCCGGAGCCCCCCCCCCCCACCCCCAACTACGGCGACCCTCATAATGACGTCGTGGTATTGCCACAAAATGTCCTAAAATTACATCTACATGTTTAAGTTCATAAGCATGTATGGCAGAAATTGAAAACCCACTTAATATATTTACTAGGTTTTACCAGCTACTATTAAATGCGACTAATCTAATCAAAAGCATCTCAGAGGTGGCCAAATAAAACGACTTCTTCGTGTATTTATAGGCATGTCAAGCTTATAATTTGAATACTACATTCGGAGCAGACATAATGCAACAATCTTATCAAGTGTACTTAAATTGTATAAATTCTCAAACTTCCGTTTCTTAAAAAGGGCGCTGAGTACAGACACTCTGCTCTTCATAGACGGAGCAACGATATTGTGCGCTACACATAGGAAGTTTATATGAAGTTCATGTGAAGTTTATTAAGTTTATGAAGCATTCACATAACGGAAGCCAAAACTTCGACTGTCGTCATACATTTCTACGTGCTCGTGTCGCTGCGGCGGGTAGGTCCGAATAATCGATGAGTCCGAAAAAGTCACGCTCTCGAAATTCGGTCAGCGACTGTATACATACGATTACTGCTAACACGGCATTCGTAAAGAAGCTCTAACATTCGGGCATTTTACAATGAAACCGTACAAGTTGGCAGGCATGTATTAGGAGCCCGTCCCGGCGTAAAGCTTCCTTTTAGGCGTGCAAAAAAAAATTTCACATTCAGAACCATATGTACAGGATCGGGAACTTGCCTAAATCCCAGTCTTCTTCTTCGTAATCTTGCTCCCCTGACTTGTGGTCGCGTCGCTCTGGCACGGAGTGAACCGGCCTGATTAAGCGCCCTGCGAAAATAGAAGACTGTTCGATAAATTGGGCCAGTTTTGAGTTCGCTCCTCTTGTATAATGCGCCGAGTACGTACACAAATAAAGACTGCGATAGGACACACCGGAAAAAAAATCATTTCACTCTGTCGTTGTTGTATGCGGTGTCCTATCGTTGTTGTTAGTATTATAGTAAGTTGCGGTGAGAGCATTACAAGATGAACACAAGAGATGCTCCTTCAGCCAGGCTTAATTCTGCTCCGAAAAATTGAGTGCTGTGCAGCTGAGAGAAGCAGAGCACAAAATAATAATAATAATAATAATAATAATAATAATAATAATAATAATAATAATAATAATAATAATAATAATAATAATAATAATAATAATAACTTTCTGGACCGATAAGAGAAGAAGCAGTCTTTCAGTGTGAAAGCACTATACCAGCATACCAACCTGGATTCCGCCTGTGCCTGTGTGATGCCTCATCACACGCGCGTTTCGCGTGCACAGCCTCTTATTCTTTTCGCACACATGCATGCGTGTGCAATGATTACGAAACGTGAGTTCGGCATCGTCGTCGGAACTACCTAAAGAAGAGACTCATCGCGCCAAGCGCCGCGAACAGCTGCGAGCTCGGCAGCAGAGGAAGCGGGAGCCAGCCGACGAAGATGACTGCAGCAACAAAGAACCCATGGCGCTGAGGCGTGCCAACAGAACTGCCGAAGAACGACAGACGCGATTGGAGAAAGGACAGACTGCACAAGCGTGCCAAGCGCGCTGCCGGAACGGATGAGCAACGACCACCGCGACAAGCCCGACTAGGCACACCAGCATCGCAAGGCCAGGGAACATGCCGTTGGCAACGGCTGCGACGGCTTTCGCACGACATTCCGTGGTTGGCGCCAACATAGGAGCTGATGGCCCGCCTTCTTTAAATGCCACAACCCCCGCTGCCGTGTCATTCATTCATTCATTCATTCATTCATTCATTCATTCATTCATTCATTCATTCATTCATTCATTCATTCATTCATTCATTCATTTCGTATGTTCTTTCCTCGCTACGCGGTGCCTTCCCAAGAGCGTTTTGCCTACTCTGCGTCTCACGGGAATCGTCCGAGTTCAAGCTGCGTGCTGGCTGCTTCTGCGCAGATGGCACAACGCTCGTGACGCACAAGCACCGCGCCTCTGACGTCATCTCGCAAACGAGCCGTGATTGGGACATGAGAGTATATAACATGAGCCACGAACTGCGCTTGTCCGGTCGAGCATTGCGCAACAGTAGTGAAGCCGAACGAACCACCCCAACACGCGATCGTCAAATCAGAGCATGCGGTAGGGTTTAGTGCTCCCGCCCTGCAAGCACATCTGCAGAAAGGCAGCCGAAAAAGTGCGCATCGATAAAAAAAAAAAAACTACCGGGAGCCAAACATTCCCGGCCAATACGACCAGTCTCAGAGATCAAGTGTTGGGCCGACACTGCGAGGGAAATAACGAAGGGAATGGCTTCACGGAGAGTTCGCTTGCAAAGAGAGGCTTCGTGACGCAATGCCCCCTCCTAGTGCCTTGTCTACACGTCGAATACTGCTGACTGAAGTCCTGTGATATGCACTCACCTCTCACGCTGCGCGGCCGTCCACGAAGTGTCAGGAAAGCTGTACCTCTCCCGTCAGCAGGATGACCGATCGTGGAGGAGCCGTAGCCCGCGCGGGGCTTGTGGTCGCCACGGTTTGAGCACTCCTCCTGCGTTCGGACCCCAGTGGCAACCAAGAACTCGTGACGACTTCTGGTGGGTCGCATTCGGCAATGTTTGCTTTCCGTGACAGCGCTCGCTCAGCGTGCGTGCCGAATGGGCAATGCAGGCGTCGTTAGGGAAACATACTGGGTGAGGGTGTCGACGCGGTCTATAGTTGTACAGCCGGGGACAGAAGTTTGTGGACCGCTTTCACATAGAGAACGATGAATTCCGCAGCCACGACCTATGCCTCCGACTTCCAACTTATAAGGGCCAGCTACATATCCCCTCGCTCAGAATTCGCACGGAGTCTATCACTTAGTTCAAGTGAAGCGCCATTAAGCGATTGGTTTCTAAGTCAAATGGCAAAAGCCAGCCACTAGAGAAATCCAGAGAGTCATCCCCCTCCCCCTACCTATACATGCTGCGCTAGCCCTTCTGACACATTGTTTTTTTTTTTGTATATACATGCTGCGCAGAAAAATTCGTACGCTGACAAATTTGAGCTAAAGTCAGCTGTCTTTCACCACAGTTCTATATTAGTTCTGGTGAGCCCCCTATACTTCTTCTTGATGGCACTCTGGACCGCCCCTAAAGCCATCCGGGCATCTTAGTTTGCATTTCAGTGAGCCCGTGTAAGGAAAATCGCGCGGTTGTGTCCGTCTGATCAACACTGCCGACTTACCAGGTGTTCGTCATTATTCGGGATCACGTGCCGTTGCTAATGGATATTAGCAATAAAAAAATATATGATAGCCAAAAAGCAAACCTTGCTCGAACTTTTCCTGCGGTGGCGCTCTCCAATATTGCTATGCTCTTAACTATAGTGCGCTCGTGGGCCCGGAGCTTTACCTATGTCTAACGAGCGTAATCAGTCGACAATCCAATCTACTATAGATGCTGCAGTACATTCGAAAGTCGATAACGACAGTCACGTCACGGAATGCCTCCGTAGCTAGCTCTTAAGGCAGTAACTTAAGCTGCTTGGCCTGTAATGCTGCAATCCTCCGCAGCACTAAAAAGACAAGGACTGGCGTAAGAATGAAAGCACCGTGTGTTTTCATTCGATGTATGATCTTGTATTTAGAAGGCTAATCAGGTTCGCAGCTAAATTCTTTATCGTACAAGAGTTATTGGTGACTACTCAAGGTCGGGCGTCCGCAAAGACGCTCCAGTTTGCATGAAATAATGTACTAACTTCAGAGTTTTAAAAAAAAAATCAATGCTGCAGGGTGTAGTGTGCCACAACCACGATATGATTATGACGCCCACCCTAGTGGGGGACTAATAATTATTTTGAATGTTTGCAGTTCTTTAATGTACAACCAATACACGAACTTCAGATCAAAACAGGGCAGTCGTGATAATTTCGTTTCAGCCACCGACGGCAGATTAGCATGACGCGAACAAGTAAAATACAGTGCTGTGTGCCACGACATACTATAGTCGTAGCACACAATGGTTCTTACACGAAAAGAAAGGGAGGAAAAAGAAGCAACTTATTTGCATCATGATGCATCAGTGCGTACCTCAATAAAGAAAGAATATTGATTGGAATTTACTTTCGGCACAAACCGTATTCTTACACGATTTGGTATAACGAGCGGACTTGTATTTACAGAAAAGAAAAGAAGTAACGAGTTAAAAAATAAATTCTTTTAAAACGCCGTTTGATTGCAGTCGCTAGTTATACTGTGCCCCGAAACTAACACAGCACTTACTAAAAAAAGCAATCGCTTACATTTACGTTACATTTCCCTGAACTTTTATCAACTTTGAATAATTACAGTGAACGAGCCGGCTTGGCTCTTTTAGTGCGCCCTTCGGCAGCCCCTTCACACGTTTATTCTGTCTTCGCAAAGTTGCTTCTCAAATTTTTTTTTCCCTTCGAACATCATCTCTCGTTGAGGAGTGCGTCATCGGGGAGTGCGTCAGTTGAGGAGTGCTTTCGTAATGGGGCAAGTACTTGAATGTCCCCGAGGAGTCTCTAATCATGTCACGCATTTACCTCGATTTCTCGATTATTAAGGCTCTATTCGTGATAATAGTGGCACCTTAGAGATTCTCAAGCACTAATCTATCACTTTCACTTGACTTAGTATTTGCCTTTAGTGTCCCTTTAAGTATACACGGGCGCAGCAAAAGACGGCATGATGACAATGGCACGGCGATTGTGAAATGATGAATGTGTTGTATGACGAAGACGTACAATCTGACGATGACGACGGCACGAACACCGAGTGATGGTGACGAGACCGTGACGGCGACGGTGTGACGAGAATTGGATGACGAAGCAGGAACGACGGCTACGAAACGACCACGACGGCATCACGACGGCGGCATTTGCAACACACTGCCAATCACTGTAGCTTCGAACACACAAAAAAGTGCATATACGAAGAAAAATATGCAAAGGACAAATCATGGCAGGCCAGAAAAACTATCAAGGCAGTGAAAGTAATTCGCATTATTGTTAACAAAGCGGGAAGAAAAAACCGGAAATTTATTGCAATGCGCGCAGGGGCGCCTCGTAGAAGCACGCAAGACGTTATCCAATGACGATGTGCTAGTTAAGTATGCAGGAAATTTATTCAGTTCCCTAATTCCTAATAGAAAGAACGAGTACCTAAACAATCAGTGTTAAACCGATACCCATTTGGTCAATCCGTCATCATGACAACGAATACATGACGAGGACGATGGTCTGGCAGCGGCGTCAAAACCCCGACCGAATAATGGCATCACAATTAAGATGGAATGACAAAGAAGGAACGACGTCGATGAAACCACGAAGTTGATATGACGACGACGGCACGACGAGAACGAGAGCACGACGATGGCGTGACGGCGGCCGTATAACGACTGTACGACGACGAATGTATGACGATGACGACATGACGGCTGACAAAAATCAGATGACGACGATTATACGACAACGATAGCATGACGACGACTGTATGACGATGACAGCGCGTCAACGACGGCGAGACGAGGAAGGCACATACCCGGTGCCATGACGACGTACCCAGTGGTACATATCCAACAGCACATACCCATGGGTACGTGCTATCTTCGGGACCGGCCTGCCACTGCGGAAGGCGCCAACGCCTTCCTCATTCTTTCTTGTTGTTGCAAATCTCTCCTCTCTCTCTCTCTCTCTCTCTCTCTGGAAGGCAGATTGCTCGCGCACGTATTTGAAATGTTTATTTAAACCCGTATCAGACGATACAAGGAAATACTTATGGTGTATATGGAATTACGGCAGCCTTCGTGTCACTGCTTCGGCATTATGGACGAAACTGCAATTTTATAAAACATCAAATACTAGTTCAGCGGTGGCGTGAAGCGGAAGTAGAACACCGGGATTCTAATATGAAAGTCGTAAGTTCGAATCCTCGTCCATTCCACTACATTTTTCAGGCTTAGAGTGGCACCTGACACCGGCAAAAAAAAAAAAAAATGGCGTGAACCAGCGTGGTTATATACTAGTCAATGTGCAACCAAATTAGAAAGGCCCACTAATTTTCAACAAACACACTCCCTCACCAGAACAGGAATTAGCCTTTCTGGTGCCAGTTCTCGGCCCCTACCTCCCTCATGACTCGTGAAATTAACATGTGGCCCGCAATCCCCAGCGGCTGAGGAACGCCTGACCAAGGCGGCGATCAGACCTAGTACGCGGCAGAAGTTGCTAAGTACCTCTGGATCCGGGCAGGCCGCCAATGGGAACTGAACCTGGCAACATTTACCACGCGAGCCCTCTCGAGTGAGGCGATAGCTTAGCAGGGCTCTTTGAGGAATTGTCAGGCACTGCCTGAGATATTATTGGCCTTATTGGGGTTAGAAGAACTGCTGAGGCTCATTTATACAGTGCTCACCAACGGCTACGTCCTCTGTTACAGAGATCCTCCAGATAAGAGAAAGCATACGCGATAGGATTTCTAACACATTAGGACATAGCGGACAACCTTGATTAATTCTACAGCATTAATGAGAGATATACGAGGACGAATCAGAAAATCTTTGCCCCTATTTTTTTATTAGCCAAAATAAGGTAAATAAAGATAATTACAAATATGCGCACTATTCTACGCACCTTACACTATTTTTCCACACGGTCCCCACATCGGTTCAGACATTTGTCCCGTCGCAGCACTAGATGTGAGATGCTCCTGCGGTCAGTTATCGACGCGCGCCGCCTCCCCGAATGCTCATTGTCGTGCAAGTCATCATGGCCTTTGGCGAATTCACACCACCCCCACCTCACACTTCTCAAAGCGAGACACCTTTCCCCATACGTGGGCTGCATTTCCCTCTGGATTTCGATCGGCGTTTGTCCCTTGCTCCACAGAAAACGAATCGCCCTTCGTTGCTCGTACGCCTTGAACCTTTGAAGCACAACCGCCATCTTGAACAACTGACAGCAGCGCCGTGCCGCGGAGTTAGCGGCAGATAAGGCCGGGCCGGTCCAAGAAAGATCCAATGCTGGGAATGAATGTGCTGAGTTCGCATTTACAGGCGTAATTTAGCAAAAGAAATGGTAGGCGACCCTAATCTTTGACTTAGGTGTCTCTTAGTGGCACTCGCACCTCCGCGTTGGTGTTCATTAGGTTATGCGAGCGAACGTCTTTCTCTTGACACGATATGCAGGCGAGGAGAGAGGGAGGGCGAGGATGGATGGATGGATGGATGGATGAATGTTATGAGCGTCCCCTTTGGAACGGGGCGGTGGGCTGCGCCACCATGCTCTTGCTATTATTATACTGCCTAGTGTCCTACCTAGGTTAAACAACAACAACAACAAGAAAACACTATGGACTCCCACAACCAAATTTTCTGATCCCCTATTGCGAACTGTGCTTTTGTACGTCTCCGTTTTTTGTCGTTTCCCTACTTTTATTCCACCAATCCTCCGATCGCCTCTTACTAATCCCTATTGCAGACATGTTTACTTTGCCACTGCTCTCGCTGAACCCAAGGGCTTCAAGGAGGCCAGTGGTGCCTAAATCGACCGCTGGGCAGACGTCTTCACATTCTAATGAAACATGCTCCGTAGTTTCCCTAGCTTTACCGCAGCAAGCACATGCTTCTTCTTCCTTCTTATATCTCGCTTTATAGGCGCGTGTTCTAAGGCATCCCGATCTCGCTTCGAAAAGTAATGAGCTTCCCTTTGAGTTATCATAAATTGTTTCTTTTTTGATTTCGTGTTTTCCTCTTAAGTAGTTACTCATGGCAGGTTTCTTTTCCATTGCCGCCACCCATGAGATTATTTCGGCCTCTCTGACTTTCCGCTTGACGTTCTTTGTTGCTGTGTTGCCCACCCTACAGGCCGAATACTTGCTGGTAAGCTTCCCTAGTCCTTTTCCTCCACTGCGAATCAACGTTTTTCCTGTAAAAATACCTCAACACTCTCCCAGCCTATTTACTTTCTTCCGTATTCCTCAGTCGTTCTTCATACTCAGTTTTACTGCGAGCTTCCTTCACTTCAAAATTAGGCCAGCGCATATCACCCTGCACAGCTTCATTTGTAGTCTTCCCGTGAGCACCCAATGCGAGGCGACCCACTAACATTTGGTTCACATCGAGTCCTGATTGCACTCCTGATTTAAAGCAAACAACCGCATTTCCAAAATTAAGTCCTGGAACCATTACACCTTTCCACATACCTCGGAATACCTCGTACCTATTGCATCTATTGTACCTATTGTACGTAGGAAAAGCGCAGCGCGCGCGCCCTCTGGCGGGACGCGCCCTCTCCGGTGCTGACGTCAGTGCATGTAACGCGGGCGCGCGCAGCTGTTGCGAGCAAGCGAGCGAGCGAGCAGATGAGCGCCGGGAGAAGAGAAGCGAGAGAGGAGGGAGTGACGTCACATCCGCTCTGCAAGGAAGATGTTCACTCTATGCCAGGCAACAGTTTTCCATTAATTAGCCCGTTAAATATCATGCCACCTTCTTGTGTGGGACGTCATTAGTGACGTAATTACTGCCAAGGCCTGTAAAACATACTATTCTGTGCTTTGGTGTGCGGCAATCAGTGATTTCTAATTAATTCTAATTATTCCAGACACTTCAGTAACTCAACTTGGAACTCTGCTCCGATGTCGTATCTATGAGGAAACCCATGAATTTTGTACTGTAGTCTTTTTTTTTTTTATCTTGAATTTCGTCCCCGGTTGTCTCAGCAGGTGAACCGGAAGTGCTGCGCAGGAAACAAGAGTGTCACTCGATGCTCGTGCTATTAAAAAACAGGAGCAAAGACTTTCTGATTCGCCCTCGTAGATTAAACGTGCTACAAGCCTACGCTTCAAACTCCATTCATGATGATGAAAAAATAGTATAGCGTTACGAAGATGTTGAATTAGCAATGAGAAAGATGCAAACTTAGTTAACGACAGTCATGGGTGACTTCAATGCAAAAATTGGGGAAATGCAGGCTGGGGAACAAGCAGGCAACTACGGCATCAATTCTAGGAACACTAGAGGAGAGATGTTGGTAGAATTCGTGGAAAGGAATAGACTCCGATTAATGAATACCTCCTTTAGGAAGGTCAGTAACACGAGATCAACCTGGAAACACCATAATGGAGAAACAAGAAACGAAATAGATTTCATACTTTCTGCCGATCAAAGGATAGTTCACGATGTAAAAGTGTTAGGTAGGGTGAAAGGCAGTGATCATAAGTTAGTGGGTCTAAGATTGCTCTCACTTTGAAGAGAGAAATAGCAAACTTAGTCGAGAATAACAAACCAAGCTAGACGCAGTAAAGGAGAAAGCAGACGAATTCAGGCAGGTGCTCGCAAACAAACATACAGTTTAGAGCAGAAAGATGAATATGACATAGAGGTATAATGAATGAAACCGTAACTATAGATTACTTCAGAAGGAGCAATTAAAAGTCAAGGCACCAAGGCAACCAGTAAGTAAGCTTTTTCAAGTAACAAAGCGCATAATAAAGAAACGACAATTCATGAAAGTGTCGTACTCAAGATATCACAGAATTCGCTAAACTGTCAAAGCTTATAAACAAGAAGAAAGTAAGCGATATCCGAAATTATAACGTGGGAAAGATTGAGGAAGCAGAACAAACTGGCCTCAGCATGAAATCAGTGAGAAGAAAACTTGGCACCGGAAAGGGCAAGACGTACGCAGTGAAAGACATGCAGGGTAATGCTACTAGCAATGTTGATGTTATAGCAAAAGCAGCAGAATAATTATCTACTGAACTTATACATTACCCAGAGCACTCAGGCAACCTTCATTAGAAGTAGTGATGAACAGGATACAGCGCTTCTTTCTATAACTAGTGATGAAGTAAGAAGAGCCTTGCAAGACATGTCCCGAGGATAATCGGCGGGAGAAGATTGAATAACAGTATATTTAATCAAAGATGGAGGAGATTTTATGCTTGAAAAGCTTGAGGCCCTTTATACGCAATGCCTCACGACTTCAAGTATACCAGACAAGTGAAAGAATTCCAAGATTATACAATCCATAAGAGGAGAAAGGTTAAATAATTGAATAATTATGTGCCCGTTAATTTGGTTTCAGTATTGCATAAAATTCCACTGTAAAATAATTTACAGTGGAATCAGGACAACACTTCAATCAACCAAGAGAACAGGCTGTCTTAAGGAAGGCATATTCTACAATGGATCACGTCCATATCATCAATCAAGTAATTGAGAAATCTGCGGAACACGATCGAGCTCTCTATATGACTTTCATAGATTATGAAAATGCATTTGATTCCGTACAGATACCAGCAGTCATGGAGGCATTGCGTAATCAAGGAGTACAGAAAGACAGAAAGCATACGTGAATATTATTGGAAATACCTACAAAGATTCCACAGCTACTTTATTTTTCCACAAGAAAAGTTGAGAACTACTTATCAAGAAACGAATCAGGCAAGGAGACAATGTATCCAATGACATTCATTCACTGCATGCTTTGAAGAACTATTCAGGACATTAGACTGGGAAGGCCTAGGAGCGATGATCAATGGGGAATATCGCAGCAACCTTCGGTTTACAGATGACACTGTCCTATTCAGCAACACTGGGGATGAACTGCAACAAATGATTGAGGACCTCAGTCGAGAAAGTGTAAGAGTATGGTAGAAGATTAAGAGGAAGCTTCAGCTCCGGTGCTCCTGTCCAAATACATGTAAAAGGAGAATTCGTTTTTCTTGACAACTACTGCACCAAATTTGACGAGGTTTGCTACATTTAAAAGAAAAACTTAAAATCCAGTGACTGTTGGCTTATCATTTTTATTTAGATCATAATATTTTATTAAAGACTAGCAAAAATCAAAAATTTTCAGTAAACGAAGCTATAAAGTTTACAACTCTGTGACTCAGCAAGGAAAAATGATATCACAATTATGTGAATTGCATTTTATAGTACATCTAAAGCGGACAAAATTGATACGTTACATATGAATTTAAAAAAAAACAATAATATGCAAATACAGCATTTGCAGAACCCCTGTACACACCGCAACAAGTTCATGTTAGATATAAATTGACATACTGAATTAGCCTACTTTGAACGATCTAATGGATGCCGTTTACAGAACCGCGATATCTTTTCTTGATGCAGAGCTATTAATTTATAAACTTCGTGCATCTATATTTTTCGAACTTTCGAATTCTTTAATATTCTTTTACCAAAATTCAGGTCCTAAATAGAAATTCCGCTTCCAACAGTCACTAGCATTCATCTTTCTTTCTCAAATGCAATAAATTTCATTAAAATCGGTCCAGGGGTTATTTCAGAAAATCGTTTTTGCCTTTTACATGTATTTGAATAGGCCACTTCGGAGTTGGGCCCGAGCTAAAGCTTCCTCTTAACATGCAGAAGACAAAGGTAATGTACAATAGCCTGGCAAGCAAATTAGAATTCATTATCCCCAGTCAGCCTCTAGAGTTTTTGCAGGAGTGTATTTATCTAGGTCAGTTACTCATAGGGGACCGTAATCATGAAAAGGAAATTTACATAATAAAAATGGGTTCGATTGCATACGGCAGGCATTACCAATTCCGCCTGGGAGCTTACCGCTGTGGTTGAAAAGAAAAGTGTACAATCATTCTATTCCACTGGTGCTAACATATGGGCCGTAAACTTGGAGGATAACAAAAGGAAGCGCGTGAGCAAGTTAAACACCGCGTAAAGAGCAATGGAACGAAATAATGTTAGGAGTAACGTTAAGAGACAGGAAGAGACCGGTGTGGATAAGAGCGACACAGGCATAGTCAATATTCTAGTTGACATTAAGAGAGAAAGAAATGGAGCTGGCAGGCCATGTAATGCGTAGGGCAGATAACTGGTGCACTGGTTGTGTGCCGTAAGGATCCATGGACCCTTCTAGAGTGACAGAATGTGTGCCCTTGGAAGGGAAGCGCAGTCGAGAACTGCAGAAAATTAGGTAAAGTGATGGAATTAAGAAATTTGCAGACGCAGGTTGGCATCAGCTAGTGCAATACAGCGGTAATTTGAGATCGCTGGGAGGGACCCTTGTCCTGGCAGTGGATATAAAAATAGGCTGATAATGATGAGGATTATGATGATGACAGCTTCAGATGCCAATGTTCGCCTCACAAACACTCGCTATTGACATGCTGTTCATTACGTTGGAGCAAATGCTAGACGTGTGGTGTCCATAGTGGGCATGGCATCGATTCCCCAGTCTTCCAGCTCTCCAGCAACCACTTTTGCGAATCCCTGGTCGCCCTCTGCCCTCCCTACAGCGTCCTCAGCGCGACGAGCTTTCAACGACGTCTTACATGTTGCCACCCCTCAGCAACACGTGTGTTGTGCTCCTTTCCGAGCCACCGACGTCATACTTAGCATCCCCGTCTTGACGCCACAAGCGTAAATTCTCGTTCCGTGAAGCCCGCTAACGCGTACCTCGCTGTAATTCCTTCTCTTAAATACTTATACGTTATAAGTGTGCAAGGCGCTTCACGTCACAGCGCCCAATGATTCAACTAGGCGTTTGCAAAGTTAAGCCCGATACCTTCATTCCTTCATCTGCAGTTACTTCATTGAGTGCACGTGCGTGCATATATTGTTTGAGCTACTACTTCTCAACTTGTAATCCTCCTTCCCAATTCCCCAGTACAGGGTAGCCAAACGGGTTCAGCCTGATTAACCTCCCTGCATTTCCTTCATCTCTCTCTCTCTCTCTCTCTCTCTCTCTCTCGCTTCCGTACTATACTACATATTTCTGCTCGTTTTACAGCACCCTAGTTAATTCCCTAAAACACCTTTAGTGTGTCTTTACTCCGCACCACACCTGGGGAGGTATTCTGTAAGAGTCCACCTAGTGAACATGCCCGTTTCGTCTGCTGTTGAAGTTTGAAGATTGTTGAAGATTGGCTGTGGCGCCTGGCTGCTGCGGACGCGTAGCGTAGTCCAGCCAATCAGAACTTAAACAGCACACGAAATGGACATGTCCACTAGGTGGACTCTTACAGAATACCTCCCCTGTACACAACATCTATGCAACGCTTAGTTAAACTGGCTACCACAATTCCTGTCTGCAGCAGTAATTTGAAATCGTAGGACAAGCTGTGCAGGCTATGTGAACGTAGGTGTGGGACGAACGCGGATGTGACAAAACCTCACGTTAATTGCTCCAGTCATAAGAATCAGTATTCGCACATCCATACCAGCATACTTCATAGTACCAGAGAACGTTTTGCCAGCAGCCACAATCCCCAAAAGCCAAAGCCTCATTACGAAACCGAAAACAGTAACTGAACTCGACACGTTGTCGGTCCCTTGTTCCCTCCCAGCTTTTTGACACTACTCCAATAGTACAGACCAACTTGCACCGACTAGATCACTCTATCAACCAATATCATCTTAAGCTGTTAGGCCACCAGCGCCATGATTACTGACGCAGCAGTTTTTGATGGGAACTAGTTTTATTATCTGCTAAAAGACGGCGCAAACATTCGTATACCACAAAAACGCGATCCAATTGCCGTACCATTTTGAGCATGGTGGCTGTAACGAGGCTGTAACACAGAGCTTGTTGTCAAGTTTTGTCCCTGGCCTCCTGCTGACGTAGTACAGCTATGTATTTGACCGTACCATAGTCTGTACCCAATACTGCCGGATTCCCTGTTTTCTCGCTAATGGTTGTATTAGAAACCAAAGATAAGTCGGTAAAAGGCTCCTATCGCACGCACAATAATTCTGATGGACCGTTGAAGCAAGGAAGTCTGTACACTTTGTGAGGATGATCTCCCGCAATCCAACATTCTGGTCGATTCAAACACAGCGATAGCGCAGCGCTTCACACAAAGAATCCGTATAAAACGTCACACTGTCGAATGCTTGTCGAGTGTGAACTAGCTACGAGTGACAGCTATACACACCTCATCTGGCAAAGTCATCGGCACACATCCGCGAACGAGAAACCTGAACAAGAATAGCAAGGATCTTTTGTTAATTCGGCTTTACGAGACTCCAGTACGTATCCATTACCGTTCGATTGTTTCGATGCGAAGAGACGGCTCTGCTGAAACTGACGCTACACGTACCCTTGGTAACCACAGTGGGCTAACCAGGAACTCATCCGGCTACAAACGAGAATGAAAATGAAATAACCAGTGATGCTTACCGTCGGCTCCATCGCGCGGACTTCATCATGCGTCGTTGGAGGTCTCCGAATGATCGTGTAACTGGCGCGACTGACAGGCGACGTCTTCAGAGCACCTGGGAACTGTGGTCGCGTCCGTGGAGACGCCGTAGAGGAGGTGCCCATGCGCCCATACGGAGGCGCTGCGGCCCTCATTTCCCCACTTTCATCCTTCAGACGCGTGCAGATTTAAGAAACGCGCACACGCGATGAGTGTTAGGGCCCGCGCAACGGTCGCGCGATGCAGTTCAACAGAACCGCCAATTGAGCAGCAATGATCACCGTTACAACATCCATGGAGCTCCATGCTTTTCGCAGGAAACTCTATGCATATCACTATGTGACATGCATGGATCTCCATGCAAAATAAAAGGCTCCTCCAGAAAGGAAGTAACGTAGCGCAACCTAGTGAGCAAAGTGCACACAGGCTTCTTTAATGGTTTCACTCACCCCGTCGGCTAGCGTTCGCGCCTGCTTTACGGTCGTAGGAGAGAGTACCATTTGGGTGGCGCCTCACAACGGAAGTTAGAGGAGGACTGACAGACGCGCGATAACCTGACAGACGCGGCGACGGAGCGTCTACTGCTTCTCCACAGGAACGGCAACTGCGCGCGCTCAGACGCACGCGTGACGCAAGCAGTCGCCTCTGTTTTTAGTCGTACCTCCATGGTCGTACCTGGTCGTAACTAAGGCCACTTAAAAGGGGCATTAGTCGTACAATTATTGTACTGGGTAGCGTCACATCACGGCAACTCGCTGAACTAAGGCGCACCAACGGCTCCCACAGGGAGCAAGCGATATTGAAAAAAATAGAGGAGGCGCAAAGCACGTCATGTTATTTTTTGTTTGTTTAATTATGTGAAACGTAAGTATGGGTGTGTGGTGGTGGGGAAGGACGACGACGCCACGGTGCACGAAGCACGTCCCGTCCTCTCGCATTTAGAAAAGATTTACAGGTAAGAACGCGCATGAAATACCGCGGGTCGAAATATAGCTTGCACGGTTTGGGACAAGAAAAGGCAGTAGCTTAATTGGCTAGCAGTTTTGTCCCATGGAAGCCAGTCCAAGCTGAAGGCCATATGTGTAGGCTGCTCATAGAAATTACAAGGGAAAGCACACGACGCCAATCAGCCTGGCCCAACTCTGCGGCATATTTTTGGGAACTCAGATCCATTTCCTGGACGACGTGGCATCACCTTGTAAAGAAGTGATCACGTTCACACACAAGCGGGAACCTATGGCCGGAAGGCGAGCTCTTTGGAGTCAAATCCATGCAGGAATCATTCACGCACTTGAGCAAGTTGTTGGCTTCGCGCACAGCTGCATGATATATAGTGTGCAAGTCAATCGCATGAAGGGTACCGTTTGCGCTCGTGTCGCGAGTTATTTCGATTGCTTTCGTGCGCCAGCCAGCCACATCTGCTTCTTGATTTCACTTCAGGCGTATTTTAGGTGCACATGGCAATGCCGGACGTTGGCAAGTTCCTTCCAAGGTTCATTGACCCGTAGTGAGCACTTCTACGGGTCACTTTCAAGCACACTTGACAGGCTCATTCACGCGCTTCGTGCTTCGCCGGTGTTCGAATAAATATGTGGATCGAAAGTTTGCGCCTGAAACATGGTGTTAGTCAGGTGAACAGTATTTATAGTCATTGAGTTTTCTTGCCAAAGCAAAGCGACCTACACAGGGATGTATTTTAACTTTGACAAACGAGCTCGGCAAGTTGAATAGGGATGACCTTCGATGACGTACCATTGAGAGTTAGCGTAGGAGCGGTCACAATTAACGAGTATATATATCTATAGCCGCGACGGTATATGTGCCCCTGCGCACGTATACTACGTACTCCGTGCCCGCAAATGGTGACGACATCTGCGCCGCTGTGCTTTGGGCACAAGGCTTCCTTGTTGGAACCGAGCTGGTCGAGAGGAGAACTTTATTTCTGTCCGACCGCACGTATAAGATTATTGATAGCAGTAAGCAGGGGATTGAAACGGCCGCGAGTAAAGAAGCAGCTTTAATGCATCATGCGCAGTTCTCATGAATTACCCTTTGGGTAACCACCCGTACGTGACTTGTAGCCGCGCAGTTCCCAAGGCCGGGCGCCGCTACAATTATGCGTTCTCCCAACCACCTACACGTATGTGAGTGATTTTTACTGGAAGAAAGGGAAGAGTATAGCGCCCTTACTGCCTCTCGTGCGAGGGCACCTCCACAGTGTTGTGCAGCACCTGCTCCCGTGCGCGCATTCCTCAGTAGTCAAGTACGCCTTTTCGGCGCTGCTTGACGACTTGAACGGTGCCGACTTGTGCGGACGGCTGTAACCACGCCGCTTTCACGAACGCGCCTCACGAACGTGCCTTACCGCTTGGCTCCTCTCCCCTATCCCCACCGTTCTTTCTCCCCTACTCTTTTTGTCCCTTTCCCCACTTACGCGTAGTGCACGACCTCCTCTATAAACAGAGGAGGTCGTGGCGTAGTGCAGCGAAAGCTACGAGATCGCTTTAGCCAACCAGAAAAGAGAACCAGCATAAAGAGATTCTAAAGAAGAAGAGTTGAAAATATGGGATTAAGTGCAGTGCAGTAACTGTCTCTCCGCAGAGGACACCTCAACCGCACTGCACAGGGGGAAAAGGGGAATTAAAAGATGAGTGAGAACCAGCAGGAGGGCTTCCCCATTCGCTCGCCTTTAATCGCCCTCCGCGCAACGTCCACCGAATGGGAACTTCGCGGAAAGATCACTGGCACACGATGGGGTAGCCCCGCTCCCTTCTCGGAACACGCACCCGATTCTAGTTGCTGATTGGCTGACACGACCCCTAGCCTTCACCGCACTGTGCATTCATGCAGCTGACTTGTCAAAATAGTAATGACTGTGACGGTAGCACGTTTATTATTCTACGAATAGGATCGTGACTTGACCCGAGTCAAATGGGCGAAAGGGAAGAAAAGGGGAAAAGGTACTTGGTTAGAATCAAGCGCTATTTCCTCCTCAATACAAATGTATAAATTAGGTTGTATAATTAGCTTGCTTGCACAATAGAGGAAGGAAAAAGTAAGGAGAAATCATTACGTAACGCAGCCAGTCTTGCCAAACGAACGCTCCGCGAAGCCCATACATTTGCTCAGTGGTGGCCAAACACGTGACCTCTTGCGTCGAGATCACGCAGCAAGAATCAAGCTTTGCTGAAACGTTTGGTGCCCAGTAGCTATGTCAGTAGTTTTTATTCGGTGCGCGTTTGTTCGACAGCTGCCCTGCCGTGGCTCTGCCTGCAGGGCGAAAGCACTAAAGCCAACCGCGCACTTTGACGTGCGATCACGTGTTGGGCCACCAGGTTTGGCTTCAATCGCGTTGCGCGCCTGCTCCCTCCTAACATTTTCCTTCCTCCATTGCTCGCACGCATATGAACATGCGTGCGAGCCATGGAAAAAAAAAAAAAAAGAAAACGAACCACCGCATCCGGTTCGGAAGTAGGATGGGGCCGGCTGCGTGCAAACTGTCCGGCGGCCTATTATTCCTCGGCCTATTCCTCGCAGCATTTTGAGAGCTTGTTGGTGCTGCTGAGCGCGGGACCAAGGCAAGTCAGCATGATGTTTTGCAGGCCCGCTGGGGCGCGATCGAGGCAGAGGGGACATCGGCTGTCATCTACCTGCCAATGCGAGGTCGATGCTGTGGTGCCATGTGTGGAGACGACGCAGACGAGTGGCCGCTGCTCGAGAAAACTTCGCAGGGATGAGCGTGGTGTTTTCTAGTAGTTTGTGATGCACCTCTGCTCTCCAAAATTCAGCGCGTGTCTGGAAACAATGCCCGTACAGTTTTCACCGGCGCAAGAAGGAGGAGCTGCTAATGTTCAAATCACACACACACACCACGCGCGCAAGAACAGTAATGGGCAGTGGCGGGGTTCTTCAAAAACGTTGCCAACACCTCCCTTCTGCCGCCCTCTTTTCCGCGAGTGTGCGTCAGCGCCGGGATGTACAGCATGAAAAAACGAACTCGCCCGATTGACCCATTCGCAGGCACCGCTATATATCACTCGCACATGACACGCAAATTAAAGAGCTGCCTTAGCAGGGCGGGGAGTTTCTCGACAAAGAACAGCCTATGGAAACCGAGGGCGGGACCACAAGGAAGGGGATGAAAAGAGAGGGAGACGAGGCGATTGGTCGGTTGCGTGTACACACGTGTTACCTCTTGCAGGGCTTTGACAATTGCATTCTTGCCCTGCCAAGGCGCTTTTCGGTCGTCGTAAAGCAGTTACAGCGTACTACGTCGTTGCCTCTTTCACAATCAGGCTTGTAATTTGTCCTTCTCTTTTTACTTCATACGCATCCCATTCATCTCATCACGTGTACAAATAATACGAGTTATGACGCCACGACCCGGGCCAATGCACCTCTCAATCGTACGGTGATAAGTGAACCAAATAAAGATTCAGAGGCAATCTAGCGGTAAATTCGAAAAAAATGCGCTAGCATTACATGCCGCGGATTCATGAGTTAAACCGCATTCAGCATATTGCAAAGTGTTGTTCAAGAGCTCACTCCACACACGTTCTGCCTCACCGAGGAGCGAAAATTGCAACTGACGATGGCCCGGAGCAGACCACCGTCAATTGCAATAACATACATACATACATACATACATACATACATACATACATACATACATACATACATACATACATACATACATACATACATACATACATACATTCGCACGCACGCTCTCCCATCTCTACCTCTACCACGTGACCTGCTTCCCACACTTCACGCACATACACTTTTTGTCCACTTTGACACTCCTCTAATGCTGGCGCATTAATACATAATTTCAGAAAGCTACGCCATTCGACACTGCGCTGAACTTTGTGTAGTAACACGTAAATCAGGCTTCTCCACAACAAGAGGTTCACTGGGGGCAAGTCGGCTCGAAGATTTAGGTAACGCAGTCTGTGCAAGCGTGCGCAGCATCGGCGAAAGTGGGGTTGAAGATTACTACGCATACGACAAAGATTATGTTCAATAGCCTGGAAAGGGAACAAGAATTCATGATCGCCTGTCAGCCTCTATAGTTTGTCTAGAGTCAGCCTCAAGACTCACTGGGGAACGTACCTGATCACGAGAAGAAAATTTACAGAAGAATAAAAGTGGGTGGAGTGCATAAGACAGGCATTACCGGATCCTGGCTGGGTGCTTACCACTTTCGTTGAAAAGTTCACAATCGTTGCATACTCTACCGGTGCTAACATATGGGGCAGAAACTTGAGGGTTAACAAAGAAGCACGACAGTAAGTTAAGGCCTTCGCGGAGAGCGGTGGAACGAAAAACGTTAGACGCAACGTTAAAAGACAGGAAGAGAGCGGTGCGGATCAGACAGCAAACGGGGATAGCTGATGCTCTGTGACATTTAAAGAAAGGGGGGTTGGGCAGGTTATGTAATGCCATAGACCAGTAGAGTTACAGAATGGGTGCCAAGGGAATGGAAGCGCTGTCGAGGACGGCAGAAAATTAAGTGGGGTGATAAAATGAGGAAATCGCAAGCGCTAGCTGGAATAAGGTAGCGCAAGGCAGGGGTAATTGAAGATCGCTGGAGAGCGTCAACTAATTCGTCCAATTGTCCACTTTGCTTCAAGCGGAAGTTCGCCTTGAACATAAGCTGCATCACTGTGTATTGCCCGCCCCCCCCCCCCCCTCCCTGTTCAAAAAAACGTATTTTATAATCGAGAGTACTCTCATCGACGTTTCCCATATCTACACAAACCGCTCCAGACTGCAGTTGTACTCGGCACTTATCTTTGCGACCAGGCGTACAATGGAACTTAGCAGGATCGTTCGTCCTCAATTCTGAACAGCCAAGGTGTTTCCATGATTACATATTGACATCGCAGAGGACCACGCCCTTTAGACAACTATTTTGTTCCTGCCACACGCGCTGCACACGTCATCTTTCCTGGAGCTGTTGCCTTACGGGAAATGGTTCTTTTCCGCAGATCGACGGAAAAGAAATGCGAAACCGCTCGTGCACTTAGATTTAAGTGCATGTTAAACAATTCTGTGGATCTGATCAAAATGCGTGCCTCAGAATGAGATCGCAGTTTTGGCACGTGAAACACAGGATTTGGGTTAGCTTTTTTTTTAAACTTTAGTGTTAGTAATGTGACAGTAATGGTACATACACGATAAATAGTACAGTCGAACTATTCTTTAACAGTACCACGCGAGCGTCGACTGGCCGGCCGGTCGGTGCATTCCGACGGCGTGAAGCGACGAGATCCAGCAAGAGATCAGCACCGTGCGAGCGTCGACTGGCCGGCTAATCGGGGCCTTCCGACGGCGTGAAGCGACGAGATCCAGCAAGAGATCAGCACCGTGCGGGCGTCGACTGGCCGGCTAACCGGTGCCTTCCGACGGCGTGAAGCGACATCCAGCAAGAGATCAGCACCGTGCGCAGCGCCTTCTAACGGTCCTGACCGGCCAGCCAGTCGACGCTCGCGCGGTACTGCTGTAGTACTAGTAAAGAATCGGTCTGCGCGTAAATTGTAACGTTGTTGAGAGTAAAATGTTTTTATGCGGAGCATACTAGCCGCACAACCACGCTCTTCCTTGCTGCGCCGCGCGCGGCCGCGTAGCTACCATATGACGTCATAACAGCTGCAAAAGCGGAGGCTCAACTCGTGCGCTCGCTTGCGGCCGCGTAGCTACATAGCCGGGTCTCAGCTCGTGCGCTCGCCTGCATGAGTTGTTTCTTCGTCTAGCCGAACTAAATATAGCCAAGCAACAGCAGTTCACCAGGCTAAACAGTGGTTCAACAACTAAAATAAAGGCTAGTATGCTTCGCAACCTTGGCCTAACCTTAGCTAAGCCACAGCCATTTTTTGCTTTGGCTCGCAAGGGCACAAGCAATATAGCAAAAGCATTGGAATAAACCAGCCCAGTCACGCCAGGAGTGGGATTGGTCCAACTAGTATAACCATTCCGAGTCATTAATAGTATGTAACCCTTACGTACCGGCCATTCGGTTCCAGCACGAAATGCAAAAATGAAGCTTTGATCGTCATCTTGTGTCCTAATAACCGGACAATTACTTCAAACGCAACAAAAGTAGAATTCTTCAAAAATACTTTATGAATCTAAACTGATTCAGTGTTTCTCTTTAGCGTCAACTTAAAAGGAAGCATTAACTCGGTGCCAGTTCTGTCTTCTCTATTCAAATGGTTTTACAAGACAACCGCTGGACCGATTTGAATGACATTCACTGTATTTGAGAGCAAAATATTAATATTAACATAAATATAGGAAGCAATTTTTTTATTAAGACCTGAAATTTTGTCCAAAGATTGTTGGAAATTGCTGTTTCATAAAATAGAAATGCAAAGTTTACACATCCGTAACTCTGCACCAAAAAGATATTTCCGTTCTGTAAGCTGCATCTGCTAGAGCATCTAAAGCAGACAAATTTGATACAATTTATAGCTTGCATGAATTAGTTAAAATATTTACAGGGGTCGCGCAAGTCTCACTCACAATTATATCAGTGGTACATTTAGAGGTTATGTATAAAGTTTAAACTTTGTCCGCTTTAGATGTATTATTAGGTGCCATTGACAGAATTGTGACATTTGTTTTTCATTGCCGAGTCACGAAGTTGTTAACTTGCTAATTTCGTTTATAGAAATTTAGGAATTTTAAAATTGATGCCCTAAATAAGAGATCTGCTTCTGACACAGTCACTAGACAATAAATTCTTTACTTTTAAATGCAACAAACCTAATGAAATTTGATGCAGTGGTTGTTGAGAAAGCGATTTCTACATTACTATGTATTTAGATGGCAGTCCCCGAGCTAAAATTTCCATGGCACACGAGTGTTTTGACATAACGCCGTCGTCGAAATGTGAGCAGCAATCGAGCCTTCAAGCTCTCGCTTAGCAGCGCAACACTACAGCCGCTGTAGATGGTATGGCCGGCAATTGTTGGCGAAGCTCACTTTGTGTACTGTTCAAGACTACAGTGCAAACAGGACAAAAAGCAGCTTCCATTGATGCAATGCAAACATTTTGTCTGAAGAAAACCAGTTGTTTAGGCGAAGTGACATTTCAGCTCTACAAAAATGTGCACCTTCGTCAGTAAAATGTTCCATTTTTGAGAAGCAATAAAACTTTTGCGGTTTTCATCTACAGAGGCGAGGCCTTATGAAAAACACCATATGTCGACTTACAGGAACTGTGCACCTGGCAACACTGTGTTGTGCCAGTGAGACAAGGACGGATCACAATGTTAAATTCCCCATTGGATACAAATTAAATTTTATTTTGCTTTCTTTTTATTCCCTCCCTAACTGACACCAAGAAACCCACACGTTTTTCCTATTACAATTACCAATATATGCAACAGAAGGCTACGTTAAAAATTTTAGCATGATAAACCTAATTCGTATGGGTGCGTGAACATTATTGTTAAGATAAATTCAAACAGCACCACAATGAAATCAAATATTTTTCATAAATGAGCAGCTGTTTTTACAATTAATATAAAATTGTGTTCACGTCCCAGTATTTATATGCTTTGAAAATTGTGAAGCGTTCTTTATGAAAAACACAAACGGAGCCTTGGGAATAAACAAGCAGTGCATTTGGATAACAAAGGACTCTTTAGACAGTGAGAATGATCACTGTGTAGCCAGTAGGGTCTGGCTTCCCGACCGATGTAGCTTGCTCCATTACATAAATTCATGTTTTATGCCTATGATACTATGCTCACAGGGATGAAATTTATTGCACTCTGGTCTAATATTACACTTGATTGTGCACAGCTGAGATTTTTTAACATATAAGAAAAAAATTCGTATTTACTACGTGAGTAGAGTTCAACGTGAAGATTGGAGCAAATATGACACTATTTTGATTTATTATTCGAAAGCTTCGAACATTTGTGCACCCCTATAAATTTGATACCAGAGCGGTGAGGGGCGAAATAATTTGCCTTTGCTCGGAGTAGACAAAATATCTTGAAACGTAGCTGCATGTTAATATACAGAGCGGCTCTGTGTTTCAAATTGTCAAGACCCTTATGCTCTTCGGCAAACACTGGGCAGTCTAACGTGCAATGCCTTGCATCACCATACATGTGACAGAATGAATATGCTTCTCTTGTGTAGACATGCTGGAGTGTTCATCACCAAGTGTTCGTCACTATCTTCGTGTTCTCCTCGGGTAACCACATGACACTCATGAAGTGGGCACACATGCTAAATTGAAAAGTTGGCAGCCTGTCCTGCATCTTTTATTGCTTGAAGAAATTAAAGAAAAAGAAAAGAAAGCAGGATGTAACATCCCTTCAGGAGCAGGAAGCGTTGTCGTTCTGCTCCTCGTCATCGCTGCTGTGGTCTGGTTCGGACGACGCTTTAGCCACATAAGGCGCCCACCCGCACTGCAACAGCTGCGCCTGACACGGCATGGGGAACACAAAACAAATGTTAAAGGCATTTTCTCACGATGACACGATGACAGACACTTTAACACTTTAACTGCCAAGCCCAAACTACACTCGCTCTAGCTGTTTGTACTAACATTGTAAAAGACAAGCCATACTCCTCTAGGCCACAGCTTCTTGTGCTTTCCTTGCCAAAGATGAGACGTGTTCGTCAACTCAGTTTGCGTCGTGCATTTGTGTGTCGGTGCTTAAATATGTTCTCCAATGCTTTCGAACCCTTTTGGTTAGCCTATGTCTAGATAATTTTGCACAAATCTTGCACAGGTGTGGAGCCGGTCATTTCTTTTTTTAAATAAAAGATGTCTCTCATTAATTTCTCAGGTCACTATCAAAATGTTGCAGTTTTGCCCATAAGGCGAAGCACCGATTGCGATAGCAAATTATCAGACAGCTACACGAAATAAGGATAGTAGTCTCACTGGCCATATAAACATTGGCTTAGTTTCTTAGTTTCATATCCCTGCTTGAACAGCTGAGTATTTCCTTTCAGCTATCTTCATTCCTTGTACCCAGAGGGCGCCCACAACACCGTGACACGGTAAAATATACTGTTCAATTCATATCTAAAAATTTTGTGCTTATTCCAGCAAAAATGCGGACTCGTGATGAATTGTGATGTGTACTGGCTTTCAATTTATTTCTGCTCACCTGCTCTATATATTTGCTTTGTTCTTTTCAAAGTATTCAGTACATATGTTGAGCATGTTAGAAACAAACTGTTGAATTTGCGGCTTCATTTCAAAGAACAATACACGCATTCAAAATTTGGTTTACTTGATATAGTACAGAGGGCGTTAGTAGCTACAAATTGACACCTTTTTTTTAGTTGTGTTCCAGCATGGGTATAGAGATATCCTTCGGAAGGAAGCCGTTTTGTCGCTTGCGCAATGCTCTGGATGCAGTTGAGAGTGCAACATAGAAGAGGACATTGATATTGTGATTGTGCAGCCAGAACCAGCTCAAGATAAGGACGAAGAGGAAAGTGATAACAACATAAATGCTTTCGTCGTGAACGACATCTGTGCAACAACAGTTTGCCAAAATGGTTTCACTAAAGTATCGTTACTGAGAACACCTCAGTCGTACTGGCGATGTTGGTGTTGCCTTTGCCGTGCCTTGTGGGTGTTGCTATATGTGTAGTGGGATGCTCATGATGGATGGTCACAGTCACTGCCCCGAAAAAAATCAGAAAACAGCTGTGATGCTCATTCTGTCATGCCTGAGCATCATGGTGATATGAGTAGCGCACAGGCATTTTGTGCCTCAAAAAAGGGTGCTTCAAAGATTTTATACAAGGAGGCAGGAATGCAATGACAAGTACCTTGGCCATTTAAACTCCATTTGCCCAGTGTGCTAGATGTAGTACAGTATTGTAACTTACGAACCAATAAGTAAATATCAAAAATCTTTTGAAGACATTATAATTGTGTTATTCATTTTTTATTCCAAACTCTGAGAAAAATCGCATGGGCAGTTCCTCAAACTCATAATGGGTTAACCAGTTAGGTGTCACACTCACACAGGCAAACATGAACATGTCTCACTTGACGACTGCATATGCTGACTGTCAGAATGCTCCTGTGAGGAACCATGGCAGCAGCAGTGAGTGAATTGCCTTTCTCACTTCAACGTGAAGTAAGCACTAAGCGATGAGAACACAGCACACACGAGGCCATCAGCCGTCGGCATGCCTGAACTCTGTACCCACTGCAGATCACTTTCAAGATAGGGCCTGTGCGGCCGCGTTCAGCCGTGCCAGTACTACAACACTATGCTATTTTCGTATACCAGTACAGGTTGGAAATTGTAAAACGAAGCTGCGTGCCCAGGCTGCGAAAATTTTTGGGTATTTCACAGATCTCGCTTACATAAACTTTTATAGGCAACTGTACATCTGACAACCATGAATACTAGTGGACTAGCACCGCGCAAAGAGGCAACTGGTAAGGAGCACTGAAGCAGGAGTGAAAGTCACTCTCGCTCCAGAGCAGGAGCCAGAAGGACGGCAATGAAGGCCTAGCAACCCCCTCCCCCCTTCTCCTACCTGAAATGTGGCCGCACTTGATCAACACTGCCAAAACTGAGCGGTACTGTATACTATACAAGGGTGTGCAAACATTTAAAATTTTAAATACAAATCAAATAGTACTTTCATTCTAAATGAAGGTATTGGATCAGAAAGTTTGATATCTGAATTCTTCAAGTATATGATTAAAGCTAAATATATGGGCTCGCTGCAATTGTTGGTGCCTTGCTGCCATGGGAAAAGGGCCACGCCACGGAGGAAGGAAACTGAGGAGAGGCCCTGACGTCACATTTTGTGAAGCGAAAGTGACGCCGGAAGTTGGCGTTGCTCATGGTGTTGCTCCGCCTATTGGGCCAGCTCCCCTCTCTTGTTTACATTTCTCGCGAAACCACGCCGCGCTGTATGCAACCGTGCTGCTCGGAGCCACGCGCTCCGCAGCAATACTAAACAGTCAGCACGTTAGCATGATTCCGCCAAAGAGGGCAAAATTTCCCGCGGATATTCCTTCGTCCATTGCCATTGCCGTGGTGCGGTACATTGCGTACAGTGTTGCATGCGCGTTCATTTCACGAACTTTAGTTCCTCCTGTCCCACCTGGCCACAGCAACATCCGGTAGAGCATGGTCCAGATAACGCAGCGCAACAAAACACGAAGACCAACGCAAACCTGCCCGCACGGCGCCTTTGCAACGGTACGAAACCTACGGAGCAACACAATAGAGCGCACAGAACAATAACAAAGCTGCCATTGTGGCCCAAAAGGCGGGATCGGTACAGCAAAGAAATAAAAAGACAGCAAAACAAAGGAGAACCTACTACGTTATTTCCTCCACACTTTTCACCTAGCGCGTGGAGGGGGTAGGGCCTCTCCTCAGTTTCCTTCCTCCATGGGCCACGCACATAGTCGACCAACCATTTCAAGTTCTCGCAGTAAGCCCCCAAAAGCTATGGTGACCTTTGACCTTTTGCTTATTTGGAAGCTGCTCTGTTAAATGGACGTCCAAACAGTGTTGTGTGTATTGAAGGAAAACATTTTTTTTCTTTGTACTGCCTTTGTTCTCCAGGTTTCTTCTTATATTAAAAGCAGGAAAATACTTGGTATTCAGTTTTATATAAAATATCACTATTCAAACACTCCTTACATTATTGAATATCAAGTACCATTTTCGAAGTTGGAAGAGCACCAGGAAACAGTTTGGGTAGTAATAGATGTAATCAGATTGTAAGGGTGAAAATTGCTGCCCTGTTACACTCATAATTACTAGAAGGCTTTTAAGCTCATAAACGAACAGTCAGCATTACTTGATGCACCATCAAGGCGGGAGAGAGAGAGAGAGAGAGAGAGAGAGAGAGAGAGAGAGAGAGAGAGAGAGAACACTTGTATCTGTTCCGCACAGCTGTACCTGAATACTGAGCAAGGACTCTGGCAAATGAATGTCGCCACGGATGAGGGCATTGACCTCTGCCAACCGCTCTGGTGGCTCAGGGGTGGCAACATAGAAGAGGTGCTCCGAGGGGTCAATGGCACGCACGAGACCTGCAATGAAAGACACTGCTGGCCTATTCACTGAATTCGCCTCTTGCATCTGCATTGAAGCGATGTATGTTCAACTTTGTTTTGACAGAAAGCTTACCTGGAGAGCCCACAAGTTTGTACAAAAGTTGGTAGACTGAACAATTGGTTCTACTACAGAGCTACTACAACAATGTATAAGCGACACTAACAGCTGCAGTTGAGATTATAATTTAAGCCGTTTCTAGCACTTCAACAGCTGAAAGAAGCACCGACACAAAATTTTCTATCCCACTTTTCTTTTCTTTGCTTGAACAGATAGCTGTCAACCCCATAACTACAATGTCATGCCAGAATTGCCTGAGCATGCAACAAATCACCAATTATATCCTTTTTTAAGGTGAATACTTCAAAATGCACATGGAATGCGGCGACTTGGCACGGGGTTTGTGTACCAGTTATTTTGGCAAATCTTGAAAATTGGAGTTAGTGGTCACAAACCGGTGACACACATGCCAGCCAGGCTGGTCCTGTGGTTGCAAGCCACACAATGACCGTGTGTCGCCAAGAAAGCTGACTGCATGCTGCTTAAACCATTCTTTTCTCTTTTACTGTGCATTTCTCCGCATTCCACATGGGATAACAAGTTTGGTTCCCTGTTGTCGCTTCTGGCAGAACGCACAGTACTTTTTTTCATCCTGGAGAATTCATTTCAAGTGGATACGTCTCGCAAGCTCACCTGGTTATAATTAAGAAACTGCAATATGTGCTGTAAAGTAATTAATTAGGAAGTCCATTAGTACATTTTTGTTAATTAGTTTAACATGTGTTTCAATTTCTTATGCTAGTAATGTCCACCTCTTCGAATAATATCGCTCAAGGTCAAGAATTATGCTATCTGCCATAGGTAATTTATAAAAATCCCATATAACTTAAAAATTATCCCCCTGTATGTTGTACAGTTGTGTGGTGTGGTTCCTGTGGTGCTCCTGAGACCTCTGGATGGCAAGTATGAGAGTACTTTTCATTCCCGAGGGTACTGGAAGTTATGGCACACCACAGGAATTCTCTAAAATAGCCTGTAGTCAGCATGGTGGTCGCATGCAATGCAGCCCTTATAGTTTTGACAAAGAGCGTACAACCATGAGCAAAATATACGGACCAGAGTCCCGCCAAAAAAACTGAATTTATTTTTAATTTAGAGCTCCAAATAGAATTTGATGAGTGCATTGGACTGCAATCCTCACTTTACATTCACAGGCAAAGAAGAAAATTGCCTTTATCACAGAATCCCTGGTCCGTATACCTTTGCTCAAGGGAGTACATTAGTACATGAGACACATGAAATACAAATAAATTTTTCTATTTCCTTTTACAGTGCAGCTGTCAGGCACTCATTCCTGCGTTGAGCATCGGTGTCCCTTGGCACAACTGAGCAGAAAAGCACAGTGAATGCTGAGAGAGCGAATAAGGAGTGCTGCGGGGGATGAAAGTGGAGGAGGAGGGTGCAGCGGAACCATAAGGCAGAAAGTGGAGGAGGAGAGTACAGTGAAAGCGTCACAAGAAAAGCGTAGTGGTGCGCAAGGTGGGCTCTGTGGCTACGCGATGGCGCCAGAGTAGAGTGTGCCGTCTGTTCACGAATGACGTATACGGAAATAAAGTGCTGGATGAACATGAGTCTGTCTGTGGTGGGTGCTGTAAATCGTGCCCACGCGTCACCCTCGTGCAGCCTCTCGCGATCTCCTGATTAGCGAGGCGGTCGTGCCACACTTAGCTCCATTTGCAACGTGCTGCCTGAGACAGATTGTCCGTGCCAGCCAATATATGGCGAAATAAAAATATGTATAGAGCTGTGTTTGAATTTCGCAGTAGGGAGTATCGTAATTGTTGGTGAACTTTTTTTCCTGCAAATGTTCCACTGAAATAATTGGCTAACCTGCAAAAGAGCTGCTTAGGAGACACTTCCAGAGAGAGAAAGAGATAATTTAATTACAGCAAACGAAAGAGACTGACTCGCGCTATAATTTCTTCTGGCCTGCTAATCTAAATGCACTACAAAATGCACTATTCACTAAAACCACATTTTTGCTTTTAAGTCGAGCCTGATATCTGCTAGACCTTGTGGCAAATTCACTTGGTAACACTGTAGGAGCTCGATGATGGCCACCATTACTTTAACGAACCAGTGCCAAGGGCTTCCTGTTAAATGAAAAACTTCGACACCCATCTTACAAATTAATTTGGTCATCATGCAGTCGGTGAAAAAGACTCACCATATCCAAGGCACTCATATGGGCCGCAGCTATCGATAAACCTCGGGTAAGAGGGGTTCTCCGTTTCCAGGAGCTGTCAAGGCATGTGGAAAGAAAAAGAAAAGATATAAAAATGATATGGGCAGGTACTTCTACTACAAACAGCAGTTACAGGCTAAGTTGTTCATTATGTTTGTTCGTTCATTACTCTTTTATTCAGGAGTGCTGTAATGATTAAAAAAAAAGAAATGTCACCAAGCAGGTACTATACCTGGAATCGAACCAACAATCATGCGGTTTCAAGTCGACTGCTCTAACTCATATGCAACGTTTGCAGACAAGCTAAAATTCACTAATGTTTGGATTCGAGTGCCAACAGCTTTTCATTGAGCTCCCATCTCATGCACCGCACCACCACATTGCTAGACATGCAGTGCTTGAAACGTTGGTGCCCATGCACTGTGGTGTGTTCTTTGCTTCGTAGACACTCCCATTGTGCTGTATGTGTACTATCTGCAAGATTTGAAGGAGTGTGAAGCAAATGCATGAAAAATGTGCCAGAAGCAAAAACTCTATCAAGGTCACCTTGCAGAAGGCTCACAAAACCAGCAGTGTCTTGTTTTCCCTATTTGCCAATGAAATTGCAGACTGCGTGTTTGTGCAGCTGTGCGCAAGTAGCATGTTTTATAAAATTGCGGGGTAGTGTTCTAGCACTGTCCAGGAGTCTCCAGAAGTTCTTCACATGACACAGCAGTTCTCTCAACGTTTTCTAGGAAAACTAGGGGGATCATCAAGATTACGTCAGAGACTCAAATGTTTTGAGGAGTCCAGAGCTCCAGGGGTTGGGATCAAAGACGAGTTATGGTCAATCTCGTCGTCACTGCTGCTGATGTTGTTGCTGCCATCTGTCACCACAATGATTGCTTCCTCAGAAACCTCTTTGCAGAACCAGGCAGCACTCTCTCCATTAAGAAATTCCGTCATCGAAGCAACACCTGTGTCACTATCAGTAGCGACAAGCTCCCAGAGCTTGGTAACGTCAGCAGCTTCCACTGTCGTGGTATTACTATCACGGGGTGTTTCGCCCTGGCGCACAAAGCCCACCTTTCTGATACAGTTGTTTATGGTGGAAAAGAGTCCCTAACCCTCTTTCCGTTAATTGGCATCGCCACTGGTTCCAGCCTTCATGATCGTGGCACTCCCAGTTTTCAGAATTGTCAATATCGTCGACTGCATGAGTTCATACTTTGAAAAAAAAAAATTATATTATGGGGTTTTAAGTGCCAAAACCACTTTCTGATTATGAGGCACGCCGTAGTGGGAGACTTCGGAAATTTCGACCACCTGGGGTTCTTTAATGCACACCTAAATCTAAGTATGTGGGTGTTTTCACATTTTGCCCCCATCCCAATGCGGCCGCTGTGGCCGGGATTAGTTCATACTTTGAGTCTTGCAAAACTTGCAGCTTCATCTTAAGCGACACAGCTTTGCATTTTGTTGGCACCATCTTCTACAAACTGGGCTGTCTGCTGCTTCGGTGCTACTTCCGCAGAGCATTTCTGCACTCGTGGAGAGAGATTTTAGAAAAGGCGAGTGCCAGCTGTTGTTTCGCTTTTCACTTTTCGCTTTTTTTTTATTCTCTCTTCTCTGGACACGTATGAAGGACGATCGGGGGCGACGTGCAATGTGGACATGAAGCAGCTGCCACCATCTTGTGGCACACTGTGGTAACTCACAACACTCGCCGTGGCTTTCGCAATTGGTGCCACACAGGCAGGATGTGCGGCACGGTAACGGCAGGAGATATGAACCTGCATAGGCAAACTTTTCACCAAATCTTGGCATCGTTCGTCACTTAGTAACGTAAATTTCAAGCTCAGTCTGCATGTCTGCTCAGTCTGCATGGAAAACGGCATCTATAAGGCAAAATCTTCATCACTGTATCCGACATGCAGTCAATGCATATCATTATATATGTTTGTCTTTGTCATAGCCCTAATACTCTTAAAAGGCCCCTCGCCAGACCCCATAGCAAATTTTGGTTATACGCTGGAAGTTGTTACGTGTCCTCTAAGGAGCATTCTGTCACAAAAATTTTTCAAATCGGCCCATTAATAGCCGAGATAGAAATATTTCAGTGCCGCGAACCCACGATTTCAGCAGGCAGGCTCCACTGCCAAGCAAGATTCTCTCTCCACTTGCCCCGTCTAGCCTTCATAAGCAAAATTCGGTTCCTGCGTTCTCCCATACCAGACCTCGAGGATTGCGTGACGCATATGTCACAGGCCCCACTTTCATTTTTTTTTCTCCTCACCTTTTTCCGGCGCTACGCATTGCCGCTGACGGCGTTGTGCATGAGCTCTTGTCTCGTTCGCATAACGCACGATTTTGCGCGCTGTGCACAAGGAAACATGACTAGCCGTATAATTCAGTGCTACACGAATACTGAGGCAGAACAAGTGGATCGCAGAGCATGATCATGCGCTGGAGCACAGTAGAAAATGACATAGTTTCGGTACCTACGCACATGACCGCACGACCGTGGGAACAAGCAGACGAAGTGGTAGAATATCTCTTGCTTTGGTGCGAAGTTAAACAACACGCAGACATTCGCTTGTGTGCTTTATTATTTCTCTAAACTTCAATTCATCAATTTAAGCAACAGATCGCACAGATAACAGATGTTGTGCTGAATAATTCTCGAAGTCATGTTCACCACGAGTGACGTCACACTGCGGACACGACTACGTAGTCGCAAGCACACGAGTACGTCATCCTCCAGTTTGGAGCGTAGCGGCCGCGAGGAGAAGGAAAAACGGCGTTCGGTTTGAAATTTCAGATCGTTCCGCGGCACATAGCAATGTAATACTTTGTAGACATGATCGTTATCGCTCAATGTATGCCCTGCGCTTGTCAGCTCAAAATGGCCAGACCTGGTGAGGGACCCTGTAAGTTGACTCATCACTATAATCCACACATGATGTTTTTAAGACCGTATCACTGCAACCACAGTTGCACAATGTCCTGCATTGGTACTCCACCAACATTCAAGGTAGACATGCACTTATGGCTGCTTTGTTCTCACTTAAATTTTTTGAACAAAGTTGCAGTGTTTGTTTCAGGTCACTCAAGACTGGATTGGGTGCCTAAGTTGGAGGGTCATACAGAGCTAACGGCAGTGCAAAAGTGACATGACGCACAAGTTTCAGCGGGGAGACCTGTATGCTCACTCACCTTGTCAGTGGGGACGACACACAGGGCCACGATACTGCCACGGAGTGAGTACATCAGATCCTTCTTGGGAACGGAGTTGTCGCAATCATGTACAGCCATCGCACACCATGGCACTCTGCGCCAACACATGCAAGTGCCACATGAAGGATTAGGAACCGAGACCCAGCCCTCAGCACTAGCCATGCAAATTTGCCCCTGCGGCTAACGCATCGTTAAAGAAGACACCACTGCTCGACATTGACGCTTGCTCAGCCTGCACACTGGCAAGGAAGATGATGCCTGGTCATAAGCCAGGGCCCCCACGTTAATTAAACCAGTTCAATTTTAGCACTGTTCGGGTTCGTTGTCACTCACTCTAGCTACAGACGAATTGGATGACTGCAGACGTGAACTTGCATCTATGGCCATCGCTGCTGTCCAGAGAAGGGTACGGCTAACTTTTGGGACAACTGATCTGAGCAGACTACCCCCCCTCCCTAAAAGAGTACATAAATCAAATTTAATTAATAAAAATGAAAATAATAAAATTACAACAACCCAATTAAGAGAAGCTTGGACATCGTGGAGGGCAACCTGTCGCTTGTTGCTTTGTAAGTTTGTGGCCAGCCAAAAAGAATTTTACTCATCCCCCAGAAGTTGGCACGACGAGTTCCAGTGGTTATCATGATCAAGTAACAACATGGAAGCACCCAGGCCGCCTTCTTCAATCTGAAATGGTTCTCGCTACTTGTCCATGACAACAAGAAATAAGTGACAAAATCAGCTTTTGCTTAGTCTCATCTCCTGCTGAGGGCAAAACATGGATGATATTCTGTCACTACTCTTGAGATCAACTGTTTATCCTGGCTCTCTTGGGCCTAGGATGCCACGAAGAGCTACGAAAGTGTTCTTGATTTCTACCTACCAGATGGCACCACAATATTTAAGGCTGGCAATATGGACTGTTTCTTCACTGGTGAAGACCGCATATTAATGTTACACCTAGTACGCACTGGTCAAAAGATTGGCCTTGCAATTACAAACATTGGTTTGCAATTCTTTTTGTGTGTGTACAATAGTACTTGATGAGAAGGCAACAAAAATTTGTCACAACTTCACGTTGTTCCGTCCATGCGGTTGCCCCACACTGGTTGCAACAGTGCGACAAGGCACACCTGTCGCATCACTTGTTGCTTGAATACTACCTGCGTTTGAGCGCCTCTTTAAGATGTGACATCGATGCTTTACTTCCTCTGCTAAATTTTTATCTCTTCCTATTGAAGAAATGCCTAATAAAGTTTTCAAAGAATGCTGTACAAGTCTAAACTGATATGCGCTCTCTTACCTGGCCAGCCATTAAGCTCAACAGCACTTTCAGCCATGTGCACATTTTTATTATTTTGGTAAATGAACAAACATACAAGCAGCATGCATCAAACTGTGTTCTCAGTAGCAATACAATTTTATCGTCTGTACCTGAGCCATTCTGCACTAAGATTCAAAATAGTTGGAGCACTGATCGCGAAACAAAACAAGAGGATTAGCCCACATTCACAAAACGTCCCTTACTTAACAGGGTTTCCTCACTGTCTAACACTAGAGCACCAATCATGCATGATACGGATCGACATTTTAAGACCATTGCAATGACCAATCACTGTCGGCACTTAAATTATTGAAGTCCCGTGAGCATGGGCCTTGAGGAGCTCCCTTTTATTGTTCCCTTACAATAGCTCTACAGCACACTTCTGTAAATTCAACCCAATTTAATTTAATATTTCGGTTACATCGATCCCAACCAAAGGTCCTGGTCAGCACCCATGCATTTCTATGGGCCCGAACTTTCGTTATTTCGATCCGAAAATTGGCCTTCGCCAGATAATTCGAAATTGACAAGTCAGCGTGCATGTGCCTGGCCCCTATGGTGACCCCAATAGCGACCCTTTCAGTGGCAGTGTCTGTCTCAGCAAAGGTTAGGGGAGAGTAAATGTGTTGAACACATGTTAAAAAAAAAACACTAAAGTTGAAAACACCTATTCTCGGCCTCAGAGCTCACCATGTCTGATTACAGTATTTATCCTATGACAAAGCGAAATTGTTTTTTCAGGAAAATTAAGACGCAAATTGCCAGCGTGATGCAATCGGATACAATACCAAAACGTTCACGGCGTTTGTATGCTTTACCGCATAGCACAAACGTACTCCGGCAGAGCTGACTTTACAGAATAAATTTCTTTTTAGATTGTGTGGTACGGCACGCAGTAGGGACAAGGGACACAAGAAAAACGAGGACAAGCGCAAGAAACGAAGAACAACGCAAATCGAGCAGCGCACGCGTTATGCAAAGACGCGAGATTGTTCTCCACCTGTGGCAAGTTGTTCTTTCGTCCACTTTCATTGCCATTAATTTATCATTTTTTAAATTTAATTAGTAAGCACAAGTAATTTTCCATGCGTTTTTCTTGGTGTCTTTGTTGGCTTCTCATTATATATTTCCATGGGTGTCGCAGAACAGAAGTCAACCCCAATGTGAGCCTTGCCAGCGGCTCAAAATGTATGGGGTACAAAAACAGGTGCGCTTTGTGGCTGAAAACTGCACTTCTGAAATTCCCGAAGAGCTAGCATAGCACGAACACTTGATGCAAGAAGTTCTACTGGGGGTGCCGTGGGTCAGCGCAGGCTCATGCACACTGTATAGAACATAGCAAACAGAAGACGAGGAAGGACGAGACAAAGTCTTCCGCTTGCACTGTTCCATTCAGTAGGGTTGCCAACAATGCCCATTCCAAATATGCCAACTGTAGAATTTAAAAAAACACTAGTGGAAGCCGAAAAACACCAAATTCCTCAAAAGATCCTAAATGTTATTTTGATTATTCAATATGTTTACTCTTTATTAAAGATACGCAGACTGTGTTCTTTCTGTAAAGATGCTGTAAACAGGCACTTTGCTTTATATAGTCGCAGCAACGATGATCTGTGCCACAAACAAGCAGAAACGCTAATGAAGTTTATTAATGCAATATTCACGTAGTAAGTGCTATCGATTCTGTGAGTTGATGTTGCTGCCGCGTGGGTACAGCCGTTGAATTAAAGGGTCTGAAAAATTGGCCCATAAAAAGTTCACTCAGCAATTGTATCTGCATTTCTTTCAGTTTTGAAGCTGGTTTTGCTCGAACTATACGCAAATAAAAAATCTTAATATATTTGCTTGAATGGGATGATTGTAAACAAAGGCTAAAAATCAGGCATTATGCAATAAAATCTTCGAATATGGCAGGTGGGCGGTTCATATATTTACTCAGACGTACACACCTGAGTGGTGTGTTGTTCCACAGCCAGTAAGGTGTCTCAGGCAGATGGGCAGCGTTGCCGTTGCCCTGCTGACCCAGGTACGCAAGGACCATGGCCTCTCGCTTGGCACGTGCCCACGACCTGCACCAGGTTACAGGAGAACAAGGGACGGGGAAGCCGCTCGATGAGTATTCATTTCACCAGGCCACCAAGTTTGGGAACTGCACTGGTGATCTGCTTAGTGGATGAATGTCGCAGCTGCTGAGCTGCCATTGTGGGCATAGAGCTGTCAAGGCCATGGAGAATAAGATGGACAGGTTTGTCTGGCAGAATGTTTGTTTATTTCTGCAGAAAGGACTACACGTAGCAAGAGCATCTGAAGAACAGGAATAGAGGACCGAGAATTAGAGCACTGCACGGGCCAGGCCGTCTGAAGCATTTTTTGGCTCAGATCCGGCTCGGGCTCGGGCTTGAAGCCACGGGCCCAGGACGGACACAGGCCCACTCATTAAAGGGCATGCGTCAGGCCTCTGACCACACATGAATGCTATGCACTGCATGGTCCAAGGTATTCTGTGCCAAGCTGAAGTGACATGTGCAAAGAGCTGGCTCTTAGTATACTCCAGCAAAGAAAATAGAAAAACAGATGAAGTTCTCATCTTATTTCCACAAAGATAAACATTGTTTCCGTATAAGGAAAAATAAGGGGACGCATGCCACACATGGTGTAGTTATGCTAGACTGGTGCAGTCAGCTTGGGCGGTGGTGCAGTGAGCATAAACGGTGGCGTTCAGTGCACTTGGGAGCTGCTGGTGCAGCAATAGATCTCCTATCTCACACCAAAGCCGCTAAGGCAGAGTGCATCGTGCAATAGCTCAACTGGCCGGAAGCATGCTGGGCTACAGTTTGGATGCACTGAAATGAGCGTGCTGAGTTTGCACCTTCGCCAAACCCAAAATTGCTCATTCATCACACACATGAGCAGAGGTGTCGTGGCGATTGCCGATCATCGCACTACTGTGGGCTACATTCAACAAGCTCAACTATACAGGAAGGGCAAATTTTAGGCGATTCTGGCATCACTGGCATGCTGTATCCGTCTTCGCTGCCTGCTATCTGGCACACTGGAGACGATGAACTATATCGGCATCAAGTGATAGATGCTGCACTCCAAACTTGCGTTGAAAGGTTTCCTCGCATTATGAGCTTTGACCATGATGGCAACCCACCTTGAAGGTGTGCAATTCAGGAAGCAGACGACCTGTTCCAGTCAGATGTTGGCACATGGGCCGACTCACCATGCGCCTGGAGCACTACACTCTACCTGGCGTCACGTCCCCCACAGAGCCCAATCAGAGCATGCAGTTCTCTGCAGTGAGCCGCAGCAAGTTCAGCAAACAGGCTCACCGAGGCAGGCTGCGGTAGCCATGGTATCTACGCAACGTAGCAGGCGTAGCTACACGCAGCTGTAGTGACTAACTGAAGTGTGTATGAAAGGGTTGGAGTATGCACTTGGGCTCGTGTGCTCCAGTCTGGCTATGCTATGTGGTGCAGACTGGCTTTTTCTGCATCAACCTAACCGAAGGATAGCAGCCACATCCAAATTGCACATTTGGAACGTTAGCAATAGAGCTCACTACGAAGCGATGTTTTCCAAGGTGTCTGGCCAGGAGTGAGCACAAGCTGGCAAGCATATATGTGACCTTAAGTTTCACATGGTTAGAGGTTGTTGAGTGTTCAACACTAATAGAAATGAGAGAGTCCTGACGGCTAAAACAACGATAAGCATTGTTGCCAGAGTTACATTCCTACTTGTGCGGATGCGGCCGAGCATGAGCAGACGATAGTTGGCTTCTTCCGGATGTAATTCTTATCAAAATTCAAAACGCAGATTTTCGCTTACATCAGCCTGTTTAGTAAACTGTGTCAGTAACTACACACAGTAACAGCAGGAAGACACACTGATCTAAAGACGCTTCTTCATTGATGTCAACTATCGGCCAATGTCAGCGCTCTATGGGAGTCTGCCCGCTGACATCAAAGGGCAGCCATTCGCAGCCCTGAAAGGGTGAGGAGAAGGCCTCTGCTGGAAAGAGTGCATTAGAGAAAAATCACCTCGCACTCTGCTTGCGAGCCCCACACATCACACGAGTGTGAAATTTGACTGAGATGTTCACAGCAACATACACTATCCGTGAAATGTGTTTTTTCCCCAAGCCAAAAGGGTGGTTTTGGGCCACTTCAAAAATGGGAAGAACTGCAGCTTTAAATCCACTGCAGAACATGCTGATTGCACTATGTGCCTTGCACTTCTCCTCTAGACTGCTGTCTCCTTCTGAAGCAGTGCATGAAGTTTCCACCACAAGCGGCACTGCTCACTAAACCAGAGTGGATTATGATGTGCACATGGTGCTTATAGCAAATAATAATCAATCCTGTTGAGTTGCGCACCTTCCCCTGTAGGTGGAACCAGGCAACACATAGCATGAGAGATCTTCCAGGGGCCAGAGGCAGTCAGTGCCACTACGTGACGTCATCCAGCCACAAGCCGATCGCAGCAGTGTGTCGTCCAGTGGTGGAAGAGGAACGTCGCTGTCCTCTTTCTCAATGACCAGCTGCACCAGGTCCGTCGGACGCAGCCACCGGATCGTATCCACCAGAAGTGAAAGGCCCAGCCCTGCATGATCACGTATTTCTCAAGGTGTGTTCCGAGTCTCCACATAAAGAATTGTAGGCAACCATAATGCCATCTCAAACCAGAGAGGCATTGTGTTTGCAAGACAGTAACGACAAATATGAAATTAGGCTAGACAGGTACACACTCTTCTTTTTCACTGTTTAGTGGGCAGAAAAACTGAATTTGAGCTGTAATGCAGGAAAAAAACCTACAGTTCCTAGTAGTCTGAATTGACAGGCTTCATTGCATCTAAACAGCACAAGATCCGAGAACTTCCAGCTGCAATTAGTGATGGGAATTACTTCTGCCCAAGCTGGGAAATTGAGTTGTGCTACAAGGATGAAGAGAGATACACAGTTCAATAACACACTTGCTTTGTGCTGTTGTCCCTATCTACCTGTCTTCGTCCTTCCAGTGCTACTCAATTCTGCATGATGCCAGACCAACAAGCATAAAATACCACATTGGTCAATTACCCCCAGCCAGTCACTTCTTCGCATCAAGAAGCAGGCTCACCCAACACACAGTTCACTGACCAGCTTTTCTCATAGTCACTTTGCACTCATGCTGTCGACACTGGAAGCAGTGGACAGCGGACAGAAACAGTGGAGCAGTAAATGGAAAAAGTGTAACAGTGGACTGGAAACGGTGAACGTAAGGAAAGGCTTAGTGAGACTTGCCCGATTCAAAATGTAACGGGACAACTTTGGAGGGGTACATAAAACTGAACATCAGAAAAGGACAAGCACTTTCTTTCAACAGGCTTGTCCTTGTCTCCTCTTCGGTTTATGTCTTTCTCCAACATTCCGCTGTTACATTTTGAGTCACCCAGAACTAGTGGCCGAATCTCGGACATTACTAAATGAGACTTGCCATTGACCCAGCCCATAGTGTTGACGAGAAGCGGCGCTTTGGGTGCCACCTGCCGGGCATGGTCAATGAGTGCACGTACAGCTGTGCAGTAGGAATCAGGCTGGCTGGCTGGGCTCACGTGACCCAAGAAGTAGGCCCTGCACACACAATGAAAGGTAATGTAGCATGACTGGTCATAAGGTAAACCCCAAAAAGACACTCACTGCAAAGGTAATAAAGTCATACTATAGCCATTTTAAATCTTGTCACGGGCCAGCATGATGATGAAATTGACATTTCGATGCCCGTACGGGAACCATGGTCAAATATTGGACAAGGAAAGTGCCAGCCTTTCTGGAAACATTCTTAAAATTGTGATAATCGAGGCTGCAGGACTGTTGCGCATTTTTACTTCGTGCACCATTGTGATGCCATGAAGTATGACCGTGACTGGGCAACGCTGGCAGTTTATGCTATGTTGCACAAATTCAACTTGGTATTTTTCTTCTACATGCGAGCTTAACCCTTACTGTTCTGTATGCGCACAGATGACCTTGTTTGGCACACCCACCACTTTCGCGGCTCTCAGTCTAGCCCATGTGCATGCTCTCTGGCGCGATCACTGATGAGCAGCAAGTTTTTTGTGATGGTTTGGCGCCCACTGCCACGTGTGGTTTGGCCGTTAGGCCTAACCAGCGCCCCTTTACAGGGTGTCGGTGACCAAAGTTGTGGTTTATTACCACATTCACGTACCATGGAACAATGTTCAAATCAAGCAGCTGCAAAAATCAGTAGGTGACTGTAAACAAATTTGTCTCTGGATTGTGTTGGCTATGAGCCACACAATGTGACTTGCTCATCGAAACTGAAACTACCGATTATAGTAGATGTTTATAAATTAGCATTCGTTCATTTTTGAATACCTCTAAAACATTGAACAATGAAATCCGAGCCGAGGAGAATACCTGTTGAATATTTGCACAAGTCTATCATTTAGGCTACCTGGTGTCCTCGAATGCACGACTACATGTATATATCTAAGTACCTGAGCGTTTTTACATTTTGCCCCCATCGAAATGCGGGTGCTGTGGCTTGGCATCAAAACCATGACCTCGTTCTCAGCAGTAGAATGTCATAGCCAATGAGCCACCGTGGCTGGTGTGCCAAACTTGACCAAGTAAGTCATCATCATCATCATCATCATTCAGCCTATTTTATGTACGCTGCAGGATGAAGGCCTCTCCCTGCAATCTCCAATTACCCGTCCGGAGCCAACCGATTACAACTAGCGCCTGCGAATGTCTTAATGTCATCACCCCACCTAGTCTTCTGCCGTCCTCAACTGCGTTCCTCTTCTCTTGGCACCCATTCTGTAACCCTACTGCTCCACCGGTTATCTAACCTATGCATTACATGACCTGCCCAGCTCCATTTCTTTCTCTTAATGTCGATTAGAATATTGGCTATCCCTGTTTGCTTGCTGATCCACACCGCTCTCTTCCTGTCTCAACATTACACCTAAAATTCTTCGTTCCATCGCTCTTTGCACGATCCTTAACTTGATTTCGAGCTTTGTCAGTCTCCAAGTCTCTGCCCCATATGTCAGCGCCGGTAAAATGCACTGATTGTAAACCTTCCTTTTCAATGATAATGGTAAGCTTCCAGTCAGGAGCTGACAATGTCTGCCGTATGCAATCCAACCCATTTTCATTCTTCTATGAATTTCCTTCTCATGAACAGGGTTCCCTGTGATCAATTGACTTATGTAAATGTACTCCTTCACAGACTCTACAGGCTGACTGGCGATCTAGAACTCTTGTTCCCTTGTCCGGCTATTGATCATTATCTTTGTCTTCTGGATATTAATCTTCAACCCCACTCTTATACTCTCTCTGTTTAAGGTTCTCAATCATTTGTTGTAACTCGTCCCCAGTGTTGCTGAACAGGGCAATGTCATCTGCGAATCGAAGACTGCTGAGATATTCACTGTTGATCCTTAGTGCTAAGCCTTCCCAGTTTAATAGACTGAATACTTCTTTCAAGCATGCAGTGAATAGCATTGGAGAGATTGTGTCAACTTGCCTGACCCCTTTCTTTATAGGTATCTTCCTACTTTTCTTGTGGAGAATTAAGGTAGCTGTGGAATCCCTGTAGATACTTTCCAAGATATTCACATTAGCATCCTGTATTCCTTAATGTACCCCGGTAAGCGCGTTTATCATTTTGGTTAGTGCAAGAGAAATGGCACACAACCTGGTGTTCCTCCCATAAACTATAGCCAACGGTGAACATTCACCTGATACTTTCTTTCATTTTTTTTTTCATTCTTTGTGTAACATCCTGACAGTCCCTGCTGGATTCCTTTTAACACGTCAAATCTTTGCTCTGAAGAAAAGCTTTTTGCTGTTTCTAAAAGTGGAGCTCTCTCAACACATACCACATCTTGAGATTCTAATGTAACTCAAGTCAAAAGTTTGTGGACCATGTGTGCATTGAGCCAGCATAAAGCATAAATCTGTTCCTGGCTATGTGCAGAAGCTGCAATGATATTAAGCTTTTTCATGTAGCCAGCAGCCCACAACCTTCATCTCCAACTGTACAATGTTCAACAGAATAGCCACCATGGCAGTTTCATGCCTGCTTCCAGCCAGAGGATCAGTTTTCATTGCACTCATGTTAAAGCAAGGTTTTAACCAAAGATAGAAAACCAGCAGTTGGTGTACAGTTGCTGAGAGATTTGTAAGTTTACTAACAGCAAGTAATTGTTCAAGCCCACATACCTAGCGCAAGGAGCTGCAGTTCGTGCAAGAAGTGCTGCATTATACGGCATAGTCTTGTATAAAAGAGCACACCTGTATAATGCCATGTTCACACTGGGGCATTCAGCATCTACAGCAACTTGAAGTTTCCTGCCTTCGAAAAGATGCATTGTTCAGATTCCTTGCCCATTGCACCACCAAAACTCTCGAGATACCATGACAAAAGAAAGCAAGAGTGCGCAATATTTTACTACTAGCGCCATCCGTCAAGCATGCACCTACTTAGAAGCGCCTCGGGGTATTCCGGATGTCCCTGCATGCCCCCCCGCTTTCACCGCGCCCGCTAAGTTTGCATACTTCTTTTTTGCGTCAATTGCAAAGATGAGCGCCGAGGAAGAAGCAACACTTCTGGGACTCCTGGCAAGCCCATTTTTTGGCTATGCATCAAGAGCAGAAGAGGCCTTTGCCAAGGAAGAGACGACGACAGTTGTGGCGGTGGTGGTTCTGACTGGTTCACGATGAAGGATTCGGTGGCAGCCATGACAAAAGTCAGCCTGGAACCGATCAGTGCAAATGGGGCCCTTTCGGCAAAACTCGCTGCCACTGAATTGGATTCTGCGCTGCTCTAGATGCCAAGTGTCCCAGCGTGAATGTGCCTTGAAGGCCACAGACACGCTGTGGCCTTTAGGGCACAGCGTGTCCTAAAGGCCAGGTTACTTGTTAAGAAAGCATATTTCTAAAATTATTCGTACATTGGCCACCCCTGCATTTCCTGGCATGCACATCTTCATCCATGGCTACATGGTATCACCATGGTGCATAGAAGCATATCGTATTGCTTATTATTGAGCTACACTTTGGTGCATTTATTTCTTCTACACTTGGCAGTTAGAAGGAAGCTCATTGAGTAGACTTCGACGTCATGACGAAATTCATTTCCAAGCTCTGACGGCACATCCTGTTGTACGTTTGTCCTGTGTATACACGCTTGTGCAAAGTGTGTGGCTTTCCATAGGCAATGCGTGCTAACGTGCGCCACCCTTAGCTTAGAGACTTTCCCACGCTTCATACATACATTTGTGCATTGAGCTTTCATTCATCCCACGCCAGTTGAAGTGTATGTGGGTGCCCTCGACTACAACATTCTGTTCACACTTTGTGCGCAAGACCTCACAGTTCTTTTTTTTTCATCAAGCAACCTTACGAGCAGCACGGAGCACGAGCCCACGTCTGAGGATGACTTCACCTTTGAACAATGCACTTCCCATGGACCAGATTACAGCTGCTCCAGATCCACAGTTACGTGCCAGTAAGATACGAATAAGACAGAAAACGAAGCTAGATTGAAGGCTTCCAAAGACTGTCACGTACGGTGGCAGGCACATCTGTTTTTAAAGTAAGTACACGTCTCCGCTTCTAACTTGAGCATGAGACACGCCCAAAATATTCTGATCCAAATTCGAGAAGAAAAGTGTGGCCTTTACATGACAACATAAGGTACTAACTCAGGTTTCCTAAATACTGTGTTTGTGAGAGACAAGTTTGTGGATGTGCCTCCATTAATTTAAAGCCTTAACAAAGTGTGAAAATTCATGGTTGATGAAATGCTAGACAGGCTCAGAAGTTGCCTGAGGAGGAAAGCCACAGCAAAAATTACGTGCTGCAGCTCCAATCAAGTGGAAATAAGCAGTCAGATTACCATACTTACTCGCATAATGATCGCACTTGCGTAATGATCGCACCCCTGAATTTTGTCGTCAAAATTCACTTTTTTTAATTTCCCGTGTAATGATCGTACTCTGAACTTGCCACAGCGATATGTCGTGTGCCAAGTCTAGCTAATAATGATTGTGCTATTTGTCGAATGCTACGCAAACGACTCTTCAAGACAAACCAAGTGGTCTGCACACACCAAACATTCTTAAGCAGATGCCCCATTTCATTCCTTTCATCACCATTCCGCACTTCCATGACAAAAAAAAAAAGAAAAAGAAAAAAAAGCTACAACCAAACTTGCCTTTATTATGTGTAGGCTTTATAATGGTTGTGGTCAACAACAACAAGAAAGGCGCCTTTCCATTCTTCTCGTCTGCACTTGTGGACAGGCAAAAAACCGCGAGCGACAACGATAGCAGCCACGTTTACACTGATAGTACATTAGAAGTGTACCCTATTCATACGCCGACACTTGTAACACAGCTAAGATATTCACCCAGTCTTAGCGGAAACGTGCTGTATTAGGATAGTAGTGAAGACAAGTGCCGCAGTTTCCGCATCGTGCCCACCATGTGTTCCTATGTCACTGGCAGCTAAGCACGCCCATCTGTTTCTGTCCCCTCAAAGTGGACATGGCTATGTTATTGCCGCAAACTTGCCGATATGAACGATATTATTCATTACTGATACGGAAGAAACTGCCTCAATGCATGTAATGTACTCACAAGAAGAAAAAAAATTTCGTTTGGCGCGTTCAGCTTGCTCTGCCGGCTGCCATTTTTGTTTTGGTGTCCCGCACTACGTACAGCAGCAGCCGCCTACTTGTTGACCTGTTGTCATCCCGCAGCAAATGCGGGATGAAATAATTTTTTTTTGCGGGAAATTTAACCCGCATAATGATCGCACCCCTGAATTTGCGTCAATTTTTTTTGGCAGAAAAGTGCGATCATTATGCAAGTAAATATGGTGTATGGTAGCACGAAACATACAAGCACCGCATAAAATATAAAGCCCAGCTGAACTCACTTTTCAGGTGTCCGGACATGTGTAAACGGTGGCCCTGCAAAGATTCACACAAGCATTATGTCACATTGCTTTGAACATCCCCATTAACCTGCGGCACGGGCCAATGTGACCTCCCATGCAGTCCAGACATTAATTCACAAGCAGCGTTTCTGCACTCAGGGAAGCAATCCCTCCTATAAACATGAATATTTTCTCTTACGTGCATCTGAATTACGCGGTCAACTTTATTAATAAAGGCTTAACTTTCATAAGCTATATTCTTTCACACATTAAATAATCTGTGGCTAATGCAAAAAGCCTGGCCATTTGGACAACATCCATTAGCAGGTTGATTATGCTCCAGTACATTACAGTCATGAAGTAAGTGTGTATGGGAAACCATGGCCACCCGTGTTCCATGCGTTGGTGTGAGTGCCATCGTGCGATATCGGATGCCACGACGGCATCACTCTCGTTTTTTGCGCAATTGTCTACGGGGCACTATGTCCATTATGCCCGTTTCAACAACTCGAAACGACCATCTATGTCTTTCCACCATTGGAACAATGGTCGCTCAAGCGTTCCTCAACGCGACCAGAGTCAGCGAGAACGCTGCACCACATGTTGCCACCACGTAATGTTGCAAAGGCTCGGTAGTTACAACGCTGCTACCATAAGATCATGGATCACGAATACAGTAAAATATATCATAAGCTTTCAAATACAAAATGGTGGTTGCGCTTGCAGTTTCGAAATGACAAGAGATCGGACCCAGGCACCATTTTGAAAAAGCTATAGAAAGCCGCATTTCATTCCTTGGATGGATGTTTAAGGGAAATTTGCATCTAGGTGCGGAAACACACCAGGAACAAGAACGATGGTGAAAATCTGGTTTTTGGACCAAAGGGCCACCAAATTGTAACTGCTGTGCCAGCTTCAGTGCGGTTAATTTTTGAGCATTTTTAAGGGCGTGTCTGTGTATAATGAACTATTGATATAACGACCATTTTTCGCAGAACTATTGAGTTCACTGTACACGGTTTCGACTGTAGACTCCCGAGTGTGTGCATCGCGGCATTTTCATGCCTTAAATTTGTAAGCATGAAACTAATATTCAATATATGACATTCAGGATTTTTTTTCTTGATTCCATTTGATATTAAATTCGAAATCTACCATTCTGTATTTGCACAGTCCTACTAGTTAGCAGAAATTTATCACTAGCTTTTTATACATTGCTATTTGCCACACGTGTAATTTCTGCCTCTTCAATCAGTCCAACTGAATATCGCAAATTGGCCTAGTATCAGACACAGCCAATTTTTTAAAGGTCTGTACAAACTAAAGAGCTTCTTCTGTAACTGAAGACAAAGTAGCATTGGACAAAAAATTTGGAGACAACCTGCAACATTAGAATCAAGTCGAATTGTGGGTTTTATCTTTCAAATTAATTAAATATTTAATTTTTAGGTTTTGAATGCTAAAACCCCGACCTGATTATGAGGCACGCCAAGGTGGGTGACATCGGACCACCTGTTTATCATCCTTTCTTAATGGGCACTTAAATCGAAATACACATCCCTGGCCCTTGAGCCAAAAACACCCCATGCATCATCATCATCATCTAAATACACGAGCGTTTTTGCATACTGCCCTCATTGTAATGCGGCCATAGCAGCCGGTATCGAACCCGATGAGCAGCAGAATGCTATATCCACTGAGCCACTGAGGCAGATAGCAGCTTGTTTGAAGTTGTGCGGCTTCCCTCAGGGTGAAAGTGTCAAGCTACCTCATCACCCGAGCAGTCAGCGCCATCGTAACAAGCAACACTGGCTCACCTAGCAGTGGTTCAGTGACACGGGTGAGTGAGACAGTAGCTGGAGGCGTGAACTCGCACTGGCCGGGATCGCAGTCCAAGTACAGCACCTCGGAGCAGCTGTTGAAACAGAATGGAGAGACGTGCGACACGAGACTTCCCATGGGTCACTATAGAAAAATAAGGACAAGCCACTAGTCGGGATATTACTGCAAGCAGCAGCTGCGGACACAGAAACAGTCAGGTTAATCTAATTTGTTCATTACACTTTGGTTCAGGCAAGCTGAAGCATAATTTGAGATGAAAGCACCCAATACCAGTGGCTCTGATTTCCTTAAGGGGGGAAAGCTGGGCCTTAAACCAAAATTTTTTAGACCGGAGCTGTTAGGCGCCCATTCCTGTGTTGAGCATGGCGTGCCTCGTCGGCATAACCGAGCGAATGAGCACAGCGAAAGGTGAAAGAGCGAATGCGGAGAGCAGCGGGGGATGAAATGTGCCGAGAGCAAAGAGAGCGTGACGAGGAAAGTGAAGGAAGCTACCTTGAAGCCCCTCCAGATGGCACTCACATCCGCGCATCCATGGCGCTGGCCGTGCGGGGGAAAGCAAAAAAATTCGGTAGCATGTTACGCTCCTGCAACACATGAAGGCGAAAGGCTGTTGCACACTTGGTAATGCACCATCTCGCAACGTCACATTGCTGCTTTCGAAGTTCCGCTTCTTCAGCTTGTTTCCGATGCTTGGCTACAGCTTCACGCACTCGTATGGCGGCACGAGACTTGGGCTAATGACGTTTCTCTTCGACATTACATTGCATCCTCTCAGCAGGGGATTGAAACACATATTGTTCTGTGTGTTGTACTGGGTAATTTAAATGAATGTATGCACTGTTCACTTCACTTTGCTAAGCGCTTGTAGCCTCAGCCTTACAGGGGTATGAGCCATTGAGAAGGTCACTTTTTTTTTGTACCACTGGACTAGACGTCGCGTTTCTGTACATTGTATGCATCATTCCAATGAATGTATGCACTGTACACCTAACTTTGACGAGTGCTTGTAGCCTCCGCATTAGGAGATGGATGAGTTATTGCATTTTTTGCATGCTTAAGGGGGGTATGAGCCACTGCTGCTGCTGATAGTTTTTGTACCACTGGACCTGACGTTGCATTTCCTTTGTTCTTATTCTAGGCCATTAGGGGTATGAGCCATTTAAGGTTTTCACTTTAAAGAAAGAACCAGAAAGCTCGCCGTCATGCATAGTCTTTGCCACAAGCGTCTCCCAGTAAAGATTGCTGTTGCACAAGCTGCAGTTGCAAGGAAGCGGCAATTATGTGGCCAGTCTATATAATACAGCACCGTGTGTCGTGGCTCTGCCAGTTCATGCAATGCCTCAATACATTGCGAAAAGAAAACACGTATACAGCGGCGCTCAAATTTTGCACTAGGGAGTATCATAATCGTCAATGATTATTAAAAATATTTATTGTTTGAAGTATGGTGCCTAAAACTTGTACGTATTGTAGAATCTTGTTGATACTATCCCATTTTGTACAATTTCACGGCACTTGCGATCGAGGTCGCCAGGCACCCGCCATGGCAGTATTCGCGGAAACACCCGTGCCAAGTGAAAATGCCAGCATATACATGTAGCTTTCTCTTCCAGCACCATCAAATCTCCTTGTGCTTTGTCGCACGTCGCATCTACAGCTATTGCCGATCTTCACCCATCTGTTTCACAGCGCGTATGGTATGGCGCCGGCGGAAATGTACAGCATGCTTTTAATAAGCAATAGCCCAAACACACCACCATTTCCTGCTACAGGCGACGTGAAGAGAGTGGCATGTTTTGTTCTGGAGGCACCATATTTCACCACCCACCAGCTCAATTATGTTTCCCATCGCTGTCTTAAAACACTACACAATAACAAAAGGACAAAGCGCATCTCGAGTCACTCAGTTCCCTCTAGCGGGATGTGCATTAGTGTCTCACGTTGCAAAAATTCTCGCCCAGTGGGCATGTCAAATCTTCGTGCCAAAATGCCCCACCCAAACAAGCTGCTGATCCAGGCTGCATTTGAAGAGTGCAAATGTAAGATTGGTAAGCTTGCCGCAGCCGCAAAAATGACAGTGCGCATCTCCAGCAACTCAGGCTCCACCAACTCAGTGCACATCGGAGTCGCAAGGTGCAACGATTCGCACAAAGCCTTGAATTAAGTAGATGCCAACTACAGATGAGTTTGCCAAATTTTTTGGTGACTTCGGGTCGTACATTTTCGCAGTTAATACATCTTCTCTCACGTCATTAGAAAAAAATGTATGAACGAGGTTCTGCTGTAGTCACTGATGACCTCTCAGTGAATGATGACGATGGTGACGCTGATAAGGAAAAGGTTGCACCGGTGCAGCCTCTGTTATTGCAGGTGGTGGAAGGACTCAATCGCACACAGCTGTTCTTCAGTTTTGAAGAGGATGAGGAAGATGCTCTCCAACACATTTGGGCTAGTGAAGATAAGCTTACGGCGATTTCTTTCAGAGAAAAAAAAGCAGAAAATGATCATAGATTTCTTTCCTAAATAATGGTTCCAGAGGTATTCCCACTTCTCTCATCATCAAATACAGTAGAACCTCGTTGATATGATTCCATTATGTGCGATTTGCAAGCACCAACGTTCATATTGAGAACACAAAAAATGACCCAATAAAATTATGCTTCTGTACGGGTTCATATGTTCCCAAAAAAACACACTCTTTCGGCACCAACGCTCAGTACATCGCCAAACTGTAATCGTGCGATATGTTTTTCGTTTGGTAGATCCCGTGTAAACAAGAAAAGGGGCGAAGCACGCGGAATCGAGAACAGTAGCCGCAGCAGCTTCCCCACAACACTCACCCGCCCTTCTGACTTGAAAATTCCGGTGTGCACTGTGTTTCTATTCCGGTACCAGCAAATCTCATCCAGGGTCATTGCAAGCCGCATTCACAGCTACCGCCACCAACCCTATTGCGATAAGCATCTTCACCTACCCGTTGGACAGCACGTGGGGCGTAATGTTATTGGAAGCAAAGTGAACACATTGAATAGGCGATAACCGAAACGCGCTGCCGTTCCCTGCTGCAGGCGGCACAAAGTGAGCATCATGTTTAGCTCTGGCAGCACTGTAGGCATCGTATACTGGCGTTGCCCACCAGCTTGATTTCATTTTGGTTTACTGTCGCCATCTTACAACACTATGCAATAGGGAAATGCCAATGTGCGTGTCAGGTCATTCAGGCCCCACCTGCTTGACACGCGACTCGACGCGCTCGATGCCGCAACAATTTGCACCAAATATGCGAGCTAAAATTTCCTGCCAAAATGCCCCACTTGAAGAAGCTTCTGACCCACGCCGAATTCGGGGAGCGCAAACGCAACCTTGCTGAAGCCTCAAAAATGACAATGCACGTCTCGGGCCGATCGAGTCCCACCAGCGTGGTGCATCTCGTGCAACACTCCGTGCATTGCTTCGCATGACGTAACTGTCAACTACAGCTGAGTCAGGAAATTTTTAGTGACTTCAGATCGCATGTTTTTCTGATCAGTATGTTTTTTTTCTCATGCTTTCTCCAAAGCTTATGAATGAGGTACTACAGCACAGCATTCTGTTTATCACTTTCATTTGTTCGAATTTCGTTTAATTAGAATTCAGTGAGTGTCCCCGCGAAATTCAAGTTAACAAGCATCTACTGTACAGTAATCACACTGAAGCAACTGAACTGCAGGAGCCGACCCTGATGTAACTTGTATGCTAACTTTCAGAAAAGTAAAAACTAAACAGTTTTCAAAATGGAAAATTGTCTCAATGCATGCCTAAGCACTTTCTGAATGTCGCCAGCTCTCTGCAGAATAAATGCAGCAGTAATGTAGCAACGCAACAGTATTTTCTTCTCGGAACTCTCACTCAAACCACAAGAAAAGGACAACAGTCAAAGAGGCGATTATAATACTCACAAATTCAGGAGGCTGTTGACCAGTACTCGAAGTAGGGATGACTTCCCGGTGTTCTGGCGTCCACACACGACAATGCAGGGCACAGCACGGCCCTCTGTGTGAACACAACAAATTTCGTTTCGCTTGAGTACACACAAATCGCGGGCATACAAGGTCCAGCTTTGTCACCGGTTACATTTTCACAGAGAAATTTGTGAAACAATGAGGAAGGTTTGAAAAGAAAATATTAATTATCAAGGCAGATGTGAAAGGTAAGTGTGAAATGCCGATATACGTGTGTCGAGGCAAGTGTTTTAAAAGGTGAGGAAAATGCATTGAGGCAAGGGATTAAAATTAGGGGCGTGTGAATATACGAATATTCCAATACACAAATTATGTGATTTTAAGATGAATAATTCAATTCGTGAACTGAATATCTAATATTCGATTTTTTAAATATTCAGTATGCTATTCGGTGAATGATCCGGCCATGGTCGGTGCCTGGACGGACGCAGCATTTCCACAGCATGCAATCTTTATCGGTACAAGGTTCGACCACGTTGACCAAACTGATCAAAATGATCAACGCTATGCGAACAGAGGGAACAACAAAAGCAGCGCATGCGGAAAGCACAAAAGCGCATATGAAAATCAGGCCAATTAGCTCCAGAAAAGCCTGCAGATTATATTGGATATGAGAGTTTAATGTTCATACAAGCAAAATCATGCAGTTTGGAGCTTTCTGCCCACATGTGAGCACAGAGGCGAACATGGCACGTATGCTCACGGTGGCACATTCCTGTTGTCACCGTCGCCGTCATGTTCCGTATGAAGGCCAAGGGCAATGATATCGGCACCGCGCGCCACATGCTGTTTGTGTGAGTAAAAGCGTCGGGAGGTGGGGGATGGGGTGAGCAGACGATGGTGGATCAGCCTTGTGTGCGCAACGGAGACAACCGAGGAAGAAGCGGTCCGTCTTCCTTCGCGCGCGATGCATAGGGGAGAGAGGAGGGGGGGGGGGGGGGGCTTAGGATTCTGTGATCTGTGATTGTGCAACATGTTTATTTGCCTTGTTTGACGCGTTATGCAGGGTCTTTCAGCTAACTTTAACCAGAGTTTAAAAATATGCCGATGCACTCTAAGACCACGTGACCAAATGCACGTTGCTAATTTTTGTATGCAGTCTCTCACTCTATTTTTTTGTATTTTGTTTAATTTTATAATTAGTCAAGATTAATTCACCAACTTCTGAAGCAACGAAGCTACGAAAAAATTCCAGTTAGAAAGTTGCAGAGCGGTTTGCAAAACATCTCAATAAACAGTTTCTCTCTTTCTATCTATTAAGTATTGGTGTTTTTCAGCTTAATGCGGATCCCCGCAAAATACAAGAAAAAAAAACAAAAAGACCATAATGTGGCATGCCCGCTTGTGCGTCGTGATTTCGCTGCTCCCAAGCGTTCCGCGAACAGACAGCCATAGGTGCGCTGCCGCTTAAAAAGTGACAGGGCAGCGACGCAAGTGTTGGCTGTTCGATTTAGGCTAGCAACAGTTATCTCCTGCACTGCGTAAAGCGACTGACGGACGTGGTGGCAGTGATAGGTGGTAGTTCCAGACAGCGATAAACAGAATATCGTGCATCGGCTGTTAAAGCGCGATCAATTTCGTGATGCCTTTTTCCAACGAGGAAAAAGCAGACATGATCCTTGCCTTAGGAGCTGCAGGCGGACAGAGACGGCAGGCTGCAAGAATATTTTGAAGGTGGCACCCGGATACGCGACCGAACTCGATGACAATATTCAACACCTATGAGTTGCTGAAGCAAACCGGCAGCTTCGCAAGAAAGAGGCATAGAGCTTCAGTCATAAATAATGAGGTTCGCTCTCGAAGGAGCCGAGGAAGCCGCTTCGAGACAAGGTCTCGGAACCGCGTCTGCGGCGGGTGCCCAGACCCACTAAAAGGACGCCGGACTCAAATCTTGTTGATTTGAAATAAAAGTTTACACTCTCCAACATTTTGTCTCTCATGGCGGCTAATCTTCACACTAGTGCGCGCTGTGTGAGCACACAGCTCGGTGTGTCCAACTGAACTGCCGGAGGATTTTTAAAACAGCTGGACGTTGCACCCCTTTCATCCGCAGTTGCATCAATGCCTGGAGTCAAGGGATCTCCAAAAGAGACTTGACTTTGCGAATTGGATTTTGATTCAGGAGGAGTAGGATTTTCACTTTCTCACCGAGGTACTCTGGACTGATGAGGCGAACTTTTCCCGAAATTGCCAAATATCCACAACGCACGCTATTGGAGTGAGCATAATACCCACTGGCTTGAAAGATCCCGCCATCAATATCAGTGGTACAAACAAAACTTTGACCAGCAAGAGGTATGAGAGCTACTCAAAGGGCTGGTTGAAGACTTGTGCAACATGCCACTACCCCGGCTTGATGCAGTGTGGTATTAGCACCACGAGGCCCCAGCCCACAGCTGCAGTGAAGCACGAGCATGGCCTGATGTTACCTTCCTAGGGCCATGAATATGGAGAAGCGGGCCTGTCCTGCGGCCGGCAAGGTCACCCGACCTCAACCTTTTCTTGTGGGGCTATTTCTTGTGGGGCTATATTAAGGATCAGGTATACACGGCGGAAACGACGACTCCAGAAGACTCACAGGAGAAGATAACTGAAGTCTACCACAGCATTTCACCGACGGTGCTCAAGGAAGCGACAGCAAGCCTTCTCAGAAGATCGCAGTGTTGTATCGCTGCAGAAGGTTATCTCTTCGAGCACTTGCTGTGAAAGCGCATGAAAAATGAAAAATAAACGTAAATTCAGTGAAAGACTGCGTCTGGCCAGTTAGGATACTCTTATTCTACCATTGTCAGCCTTCTGAAAACTGAGTTCTTTTATATAGGGATGTTCAATTTGCTCAGAGCTATTGCGAAATGACGGACCTGTTGCTTGCAGCAGCACAAGCAATAACCGCTGCGTCAGCTTATCGCTATAACGAACTTTCGCAAGGGGAGCCCATTGCTGGCATAAATGGCACAGCCAACGCCTATGCTGCAACTCTGTCACCTTTTAAGTGGCAGCGCAACTATGACTACTTGTGCGCGGAACATTTGGGAGCAGTGCAATCATGACGCGCAAGTGGGCATGTCATGGGGCGTTTTGTATTTCGCAGGCATTATCAGTAAGCTGAAATACACTAATACTTAATAAAGACAGAAACTGTTTATTCGGATGTTTTTCAAACAGCTCTGCAACATTCTAACTGGAATTTTTTCCTAGCTTCGTTACTTCAGAAGTTGGTTAATTAATCTTGACTAAAAATCTTATTAAGCAATACAAGAAATAGCTTGACACACTAATTACAAAAGTGAGCAACATGCATTTGGTAGCGCTGTCTTAGAGTGTATCGGCATATTTTTAAACTCTGGCTAAAATTAGCTGAAACACCCTGCATACAGTGACTTTTGCTTAGATACATATATTTATTGGAGAGTTATACGTATACTTAAATACCTCGTTGTGAGATTTTGTGGATACACGCAGTGAACCTTGTTTCCAGTGACACTTTTTTTGCCCTTTATCAAACTTTATCTTCGCATTTGTGTATTCCATTGTATTTTCGCATTTGTAGTGTATATTTTGCAGAACTCCTTTTTATATGTGATCTCTGTTGCGACTATAATTTCGGTGCAATTACGATACACGACCGGCGACAGCTACTTTTTCTCAATACATTGGAACAAAGCAGAGCATCATTCAGATTTTTCCCTGGCCATTGTATATATACAAAAATGTAAACGAAGTTCATGAACGACAAAGTGTCATTAAAATATATGTCCTCAACTTGTGCATTTCACGGCCTTTACATTTATCATATCAGTGGCATGCACTGCTTTGCTGGTTTGGAACTGACATATTTCTTAAGTTCACGTGATAATTTCTTTACTTATTAAATAGGCAAAAAACATGGAAGCATTGATATCAGTTATTTCTGCCACAATGTTTGGGACATACGGATATATTCTTTTACAAAAAAAAAAAAATACATATATTACTCGTCTTCACAGTGTGTAGCGTCCAAGAATTCTTTTGCAGCATCTTTGGCAATGGCAATGCAATCATTATTCATGTGTTTGATCCTTTGATAAATTCTGAAGGAGGAGGCTGAGCTCCAATGTGAGCACCCCCTCCCCCCCCCCCCCCCCGAATGAAAATTCTGACTATGCCACTGTCCGGCGGTGAATTTTTGTCACCGTCACACCATTGGCCACACTGTCTACCCTGTTAGGCCTAATTGCAACTGCATCATCAGGTGTCGGTGACTAAAGTTACAGTTTCATACTGAATCAATGTATATCTATTCACAGCAGTCGCACGACCCTCAGAAAACCGACAAACTGCCTTGCCAACCAAGTCAGTGTACAGAATGACTATTGTTCATGGCCAACATCTTTGCAAAACACCGTATGGTGGCCCCTTGTTCTGAACGCCGTTCATAGATGCACTTAACCCCTTAGCTATCTTTTTTTTATAAAGAAATTTTTTAACCAGAATGCTTATGTTTTTGTTACTGATTGTGAATATTGTGAATACAGCTCTATGACAGGCTACCCTAAGAAACACGAATGGACCGCGCCAACTGCGCTGCTCCCAGATTGCTCGCTGGCCCCTCATTCTGCGCTATTCTGCAACTGATTAGTCGCTCACGCTCGTCTTTGTTGGTTGTGTCGAAGTTGTTCCTGGTCATGTGGATTTCTCAGCCTTGTTTGACTCGCCACCGAAATGAAAGATGGCCGATTCGCCAACTGATCATTGGCAATGTGCTACGTTGCCAGTGAAAAGAAAAGTGCACTGCCATAGATTTGGAAACTAAGTGCTTCTAACCGATTAGGTGATCGTTGTGAACATGCCTGTATGAAATAGCGAAGGGCGACGATGGCAGCGATGACACAGTAGGGCAGGCTGCCTCAACGTTGTCCTCACAGTTGGCCCGACAGATGATTCAGTCCCTCTGGGGACTCGTTTTCACAGCGAATCTCCCACTGCACTATGAGGAGCACCTGGATGCCTTGAAGAAGGATGTTGGCTAGCTTTGTGTTAAGCAAGCAAAGACGACAGACACAGAGTTTTCTTGCGCAAGCCAGTGAGAAATCCGTGGGTCGCGAGATGCTTGTTGCGATCTCGCCCCAGCAATTCTTCTGGATTTCTCAAGCAGACAGGCTGCCTCAACAACCTTCTCACATTCTAACGCGATGCCTTGGCGGAGCTCGCTTAGTCGCTTGCCGCCCATGACCCCTCTTTGCAGTTGTTATAGCAGTGCCATTCTTGAACGCCGACGGCTGCAGCTTGTTACACATGATTGGAGTGCGCAAGAAGTAGAGCTATTAAATGAGTGAACGCAATCAGCAGTCGGATGGAGGAAGGTAGTGGGGAGCAGCACTGGCTTCCCCTCCAATATACTTTTGTCACAACAGCTCTGCCATCCCACTATGTTGATTTTTTTTTCATGCCACCCAGTTATAACAATTATCGGTTACAACAATAGAAGTTTTGTGGCACTTGAATATTGCTATAAGTGGGTTCCACTGTACTACTATTATTGCTAATATTGGGTTAAATAAATGAAAAATGTGTATTTCTGTACTCTCAAAAGGAGCAAAAAAAATTTCATCTTTGCCGTTCTGGTCTATACACGGCAGTTGCCATAGCTGTGTCTGCTGCGATGGGGCTCAAAGATCGCACATACCACAGCCACCATGGGGTGCCGTGACGAGCCCTCTCACTCGCGAGACGGTTTGAAAACCACATGCTCTAATTAGCCTCTATGGTTGGCGTGGCTCTAGGGGTGTGGCGACATGAGGTAGCCCGAGCATCCATCCTGGGTTGAGAGAACGATGCACTAGCCTGAACTGGAAGTGGCATCACGAAGAAAAAAAAAATGAAAAATAAGAAATGGCCAACTTCTGGGCGGGGCCATGCACCGTAGCTGTTCCCTCTGTGTAGCTTCCAGTGCACTCGCAGAGACGAAAGGAGAGAAGGTTGTGCATTGACGCGATACCCACCTTTAACTTTGCTCATACATTTAGGAATTTAAGTATTTTCGCAGCAGGAGATTCAGGAGGCCATACCAGACTTGCACAAGCCACAGAAGAAAGTAACCGATTACAATTACAATTACGTCTTTCAAAAATGTGATGACTGCAGTTACCAATTACTGCCCCACGAAAGTACTTGAGCAATTACTAAAAGGTAATCAGTTACCTTAACATTACTTTCCTCCTGTTTTATTAGCATTGCCCACATGCAATAAATACATCAAGCTGGCCTGGTTCTTCCAACATGTTTTCTGCAGCCTTTCACATGCTGTTTAGCTTAACTAAGAATTCCTTTTCAGAATTTCCTTCGATAATATGCACTCCCTCATTCTTTTGTGAAGGCATCTGCAGCGATACTGAAAACTCGCTCACTGTGCATGCTTGCAAGAACTGTGTTATAACATAAAAACAATTTGGTGAGAAAATTGTGGTTGCTCAATGCCGTGATGCTCAGACCTGGGTCCTTTACAAAGCAAAGCACTTCATTGTTTGTGGAGCAAGGGCAAGACACTCCTGATAGGGCCAGTAAAGAACTGAAAAATCACCTGTAGCGATTCCTTGGCATCAACATTCAATGTGGCCGTCGCTATATAGAAGCGCCTTTTGAATTTGTCGGCCGACATCTGATGGACCTCCTATAGTGCCCTTGTTAGCAATTTAGGCTTAAATGATTAATTATAACAGACTCCAGCAAATGTTCAGGTTCCTTGAAAAGGTGGGAAAATCGGTAAGATAATTCAGATAAAGCTGCTTATTATTCAGCCATAAAATACTGTTTGTGTGTTATAAATGCAAAAAACGGTGTTTTTATGCTTATTTATGTATTTTTTCAAATCTTAAAAATCCCCCGTGGCCTGTAGCCAGGGATGGTAGCGGCCAAGGGAGTTTTGGAGCAGCTCCGGGAGCAGCCAATTTGGCACATCAGAGCAGGTTTGGAGCAGGAACTGTTTGTTTCAGAGCAGAAGATATGCTTGAAGAAAAAAACCAGTCACAAAAGACAAAAGAGAAGAAGAGAAGTTCACACCAAAATGACTGTCTTTAACTATGTACCAAGTGGCCCAGACTTCAACCCTTCTGATAAGATATGCATATAGGAGCATGCTAGGTAAGGATCAACATGAGTGAAATACAGATAAAACAAGAAAAGATGTTCTTTATTTGAATTTGCAGAACACTATTAGGTTATTGCGAGTTAATTCTGTGGAAGCCCGCAAGATGGAGGAAAGTTCACCAAAGGAAAAGAATGTCATACACCCGGCAAAGGAAATCCATTTGTGTTCCTTGGAAACCACCATTAAGTTACATACCGGACGTGCCAACTTAATGTCGCTAAGAAAAAAAATATAACCAAGGAATTTACACAAACAGCACCCATAGTATATTGATAGGCTTTTGTTAATGCTAGTCAGGAGTTTTCCTTTTCATTGTGCACAAGCAACTACTACTTCAGTTTAATTAGCTAACATTAATAACCTCACTTATTAATAAGAATATTGGATAATGCAAATCCTAGGTTGCTTTAAATCCAGTTATATTGTTCATGTTTCAACATCCTCCACAATTTTTCATTGACATCTCATCGATCAGGTAATTTTACAAAGTCAGATAATCATATGTATTCGTGCACAATGAACAAGAAATACTGACTATGACAACCATGAACAATACCCATCAGCACACAGTGAATTCCATTTGCATAAAGGCCTCAATTATTTAATTCTTGGGGAGCTTGAGTTGGCATAGTAGATTATACCACAGAATAAATCTAAAGTTACTTCGTTGGCCATTTCATGTTTGCCAGTATTCCACACAACTTGGCAGAAAGGAGAAAAGAAAACAAAAACTGACATTTATGAAAAGAATAAAAAACAGAAAACGTGTTCAGTGGCTTTGTGATCAGGATCGCTGACGAATATTTTATACAACCTCGATTATTAGGGCTGCCCGATAAAGTCAACATGAAACGGTGACCGATATTTGGAATGCCAAGCAATGGCTTTTTAAAATTTTCGGACTTGATCTACGCAATTTCTATTGTTCACACGTTTTCCGAGCCTTTACAATCGCCATTCGGGTACACTACAATAGACTAAAACCGAAACTTTACATCCTCAGTCTGCGGCCGCAAAAGTCTGATTTTGCATTATGTATGGTTGTGCAGAATATGGAGTACCCGGAGTGCGAATTTGAGTCCGATTACTGTTGCTATTGAATGTTTCTGGTCAAAAAGTTTCACGAAAGCAAACAGCTTGTTTGCGAAGGTGCCGAACTAACATCACGGTAATCGGAAGTGGTGCACATGCGAAATATATTTTAACGTTACACACATGGTTCGCGCCATTAATCGATGCAGATTCACCAATAGGGCTTACAAGTGAGCCCTAAAAATGTATAACGACAGACCGTACGAATTACTCATTCAGCTGAGAGCACAGCTTTCTTTCCTAACTGTCCCATAAGAAAAATGCCAGTTCAGATCATCTTTAGCTGGTCCGTATATTAGGCAAATGCATAAGACTTATATAAAGCACATTCGTAACGGATTTTAGTTTTCCTGCGGCCAAGCTACAATGCGCCGCCAAACACACCCACACTCTACAGTCGCCGACACTGAAACGGATTGCTTTAGCTTGACTTCTAAGGCTAAATGCTAGCCAACACACGGCTGTGTAATTGCCACTGAACAAGAACATCTCGCAATATGTAGCAACTTCATTTGAAGTTGGTGGTCTGGTGCAGGTTGGTGCAGCTCGGTGGTTTGGCACAAGATGGCGCAATTGGCGCAGCACTTCCAACCCCTGCCAGTGGTACAATTCTGCTTCTGGAGATAGAATACTATCAAAGGCAAACATTATTTGCTCAAGAAATGAAAATAAACATTACCCTAATCAATAAGTTTTGCTAATTAACTTCCTGACTAATTGTTTTTCAGCACATTATTGCAATTTACGAAGTACCGCTGGTAACTTCGAAATCCTTATCCAGTTGTAAGAAATCCTGAGGATGACACCAGTTTCAAGATACATTCTCATATTTTTGCGACTAAACACATTGGTGTTCCAGTAACTTTCGAGCTTCAATGCATAACAAAATGTTGTCTTGAAGTGGAACAGTGCATTTTTACCACAATTTCGCCTGAGTATATCACAAAACTGGTGCTAGTTACAAAGTTCGTTCTAAGCGAAGGTGCCTATGGAATCACCGGGTTCAATTCGTAACAGATCTTACCGCCTACAAAGGCTGCTTAAATGCACTTCTGTTAAAGAAAGAGCGAGAAATTCATAAAAGGATTCATGGCACAAAGGCGAGTGTGACAAAGGGGCTCGCATTCTTTTGTTGTGTATTTTATGGAGTTCTTGCATTCTTTTTCCCTTTGGCGCACACACCCAGTCGCCTAATTTAATTGTTAGAACTGGTACAACAGGAATATAGCAGACATGGTTAGAACAGTAGAAGATAGTAGTAAGTGGCTAGTTTTACCATGGAACATATATGAAAGTTGACGGTGCATTGGTTGCTCATTTTTATATCCAATATTATACTGTTAAAAGCGAGTTCAACTGTACACAAACCAACTAATTTCGGTTGCTCGTTTCCCTCTACAAGCATGTGTGTGCCTGTGTTTGTACGGGGCACTACCAGGCAAGGCTACAACTGCTTTTCCACACTCCTCTGGCCCCCCCCACCTCTCTGCTTTTCCTCTCTCTCAGAGCTCTGGCGAGCTCTGAGAGAGAGCTTGCCAATTAATTCCCTGGATGAGCTTTTGAATGTTTTTGCAGTATCTTAAGTCTGCACTTGTAGCTCATGTGCTTCCTACTTGCTTCTGAATACTGAAACCACAGTCCAAACACTTATAAAAATATTCAAGGGCCACGAAAATTCCATTGTTATAACCGATAATTGTTATAACCGGGTTGCATGAAAAAATCAAAATAAGGGAACGGCCGAGCTGATGCGAGAAAACTGTATAGGCGGGGAGGCCAGTGCCCCTCTCCACTACCTTCCTCCACCCAGCTGCTGATTGTGTTCATTCATTTAACTGCTTCCTGGGCGCTCTGATCGCGTGTAACAAGCCGCGGCTGACGGCGTTAAAGAATGGCACTGCTATGACAACTGCAAAGAGGTGTCACAGGTGGCAAGCGATATGCGAGCACCACTGAGGCACCGCTTTGGTGGCCCAAGGGGCCTTTTAAAAATTATGGGTACGCTGCTGCAGCAGCCGGTCAGCTCGAGAAATCCTGAAGAAATGCTGAGGAGAGATTGCCACAAGCATCTCGCCACGTACTTCTAACTGGCTTGCACGAGAAAAGCCTATGTACGTCAGCCATGCAAGCTTTATGCGAAGCTTGCCGACATCCTTCTCCAAGGCATCCAAGTGCTCCACGTAGTGCAGCAGAAGGTTCCTCACGAGAATGAAGCCCTGGAGGGGCTGAATCATCTGCCAGGCCTCCTGTGAGGACAAAGTTGAGGCAGCCTGCCTGACCGCGTCGTCGCTGCCGTTGTCGCCATCGCTATCTGATGCAAGCACGTTTGCGACGATCGTCTCATTGGTTAGAAGCACCTAGTTTCCAATCTATAGCCAAGCACTTTCTTTTCACCGGCAACGTCGTGTATTGCCAATGAACAGTGGGCGAATCAGCCTTCTTCCGTATCGGAGGTGATTCAAGCGAAGCTGAGAAACCGAATGGCTAGGAATGACTTCGACGCAGCCAACAAAGATGAACGTGAGCAATTAAGCTGTCCACAGAACTGCGCTAAATGAGGAGCTAGCGAGCAACATGCGGGCAATCTGCTTGCGGCACAGTTGGCGCGGTCCATTCGTGTTTCGGAGGGTGGGGCGACATATAGCTGCGGGCGCAGCCCATTCGTGTTCGGAGGGGTGGGAGGGCGACGCGACAGAGCTGCGCGGAGATGGCTGGAAAATTAGTGCACAGCGGCTGTTGGAGTAGCGGCCCATCGTGCAGAGGCTAGAATTTCTTGTTTTCTTTTTTTCTTTTCAAGGATTTCGCATTTCACTACCTTTCGGCTCGGACACCAAGCAGCCAGACTTCATCGTTATAACCGATTATGCGGCATCGGGGCATTGTAATAAGCGGGTCATTTCACCATGGAAAACATACAACAGTCGATGGTGCAGCAGGTTCTCATCGTTATAACCGATATATTGTTGAAACCAGTATCGTTATAAGTGGGTTTGATGGTACGTAGATGTGGCTCATAATGTGCACTTCATTTCTCTTTCATTCAGTGGCATTACACAGTTGTTTGGGATGTGAATATACAGATATAGTCAGAAGTAAGCACAGTGCAGGGTTGGTGACTAAATGAAAATTATTTTTTCATCTGGTGCATACATGCGCTCCCTGGAAAAAGGCTGCAGTTTGCACCTTTGCAAGCCACTACATCAGTGCACCAATTGGCCCTAGACTGAAATTCCGCATCTATTTACGTAATGCTGCATGTGTCCGGCGAGCTTCTGGAGACAACTATGAAACGCATACGTGCAACCTAACACCACAGCAACATACAGCACAAGCAAAGTCAATACATAGCAGCACAAACAAAATGTGCAGCACAAACAAGGTCAAAACCCATAAAAGGTAAACATGACGTGTCTTTGGAAATCTGTTCTTATCTGACATTAGGTCTAACATATCACTCATGCAAGAGCCCATCCCATACTTCAAAAAGCGATAATTTGTAAAAGAAGTTCCACAAAGCTTAATGAGCATACATGCATGCTGGTTAATTTAGGCAAGCTGCTACTAGACAGAACTAGTAAATGTCCCGTTAATGATGGCATTATCGTTCCATTTATCACAGAGAGCTTAAACATTATCGGCTGTGGTACAGTTTGTCGTATAGCGGCGTGATGCTTTTAGGAACATGAAAAGGGAATCTCAGCAAAATGTGTGCATGTAGATATTCAACGCATGGCATGCGGTTTTGTTCAAGACCATCTTTAAGAGTTTAAAGGGGATGGGAACCTCAAACAGTATAGATGACGTTAAGGATGGCCATCTTTGGAAAGGCGCCGATGAGGTAAGCTCGTAAAACGAAGGGGACAGAGGAAGCAACGAGTACAACTGAACAAAGGCACTTATAATTGGGTGTTGTGGTTGCATTATTTGAGCAGTTTGAGGCTTCAGTGAGTAGCCATGAGCCAGCCTGTCTCTTGTAAGGCCTGCACCTTGTAAAAAGATAAAAAATTCTGGAAAAAAAAAAGTGCAGGCCATACACGAGTAAATACACAAGTAAATTGATAACTGCCTCATGTGCACGAAAGACAAAACAAATGCTGCTGAAGTGTTCAGCTTATCAAAGTTCACTTCAACAGTATCTGCCTTAGAGGGGCACAACACATAAACTATGCAGACTTCGTCACCCCAGCACAGCACAGCTTTGGGTGCGCTGCCAAGGCTTGCGAAGATAAGACTGTGACGGCAGTTGACTGAACCATGCAACGAACTTGGGAGCAGAACCTGTCTTTGCCGTCTGCCGCTGATCTCCAAAATTGACTGCACGGGCCAGGTGCCTTGCGAGGGCGGATGCCCGCTGCCGCCATGGATCGCGTTGCGACCTGGATTGCTGGTCCATGGTCAGCCGGAATCCCAGCGACTGAAAGGGGCCCCGTAGTTGGGGCATGCTTTTGACCCCAATGGGCCAGTTGCCTCCCGGCACCTGCACAATGGTTTACTCCTTCTCACAAAGCAATCCCATGTTCCTGGCGGGTTAGATGTCTTTCAGAGATCATTAAAGAGAAACATTATTTGAGCTGTGTGAATAAACTACCGTTCTGCAGTACAAAAATGGAAAGCAACTGCTAATGTGAGAGGAGGCTCATGAGGAACTGAAAAAAAAAACCCACAAAAACAAAAGGAGGGCGGTGACGTGGCACCTTGAATATCTCACACCAGCTAGTGGTCATGTCATGGACATTGACTGCATCTTTTTAGGCCCGGTCAATTTTTAGGCTACAAGATGGCCTGGTACACTGTATTCTAAAGGAGCCAAAGACTAAACTTGGCAATTTTCAAGAGTTTCTACTGCGTCACGATGATCAAAACATGAGGAGATCCTCTGAAATCTGTGACATCACACCGATGTATCAGCACTGGGGTTCTGGAGCAAAATTCAAGAAGTGGAATTTTGACCTGTGCTTTCTCTTTTAATAATCGACCTCCTAGTGCAAAAATTAACTAAGATAGAAGTTTTAAAAAGAATAGTTTATCAGCCTAAACTGATTTAATATTTATCTTTAGTGCCCACTTAAATCGTGGCAAACGTCTAACAGCTTTTTTTTTTTTTTTTTGTGCTCGCATCTGTTCTTGCTGGAACCCCTTATGCTGTCTAACAGCACCAACAAATTGGCTGATTCACATGACTAGCAACAATGAAGATGTGACAGTGATAGATCATATTGCACTACAGTGCAAAAGGACTATGCACATGCAAGAGAATGGAGACACACACAAGCACTACGGTCCTGACTGAAATTATTGATGCTATGTATCTCGACAAATGCAATGCCTCGCAGTCATTAGCTATTAAAAAATTTTAGGAATTCTATAGCGGCTTTGTATACCCAAAGGTGCAAGTTCGTTTGAACACCTCTTGCATTCTTTTTTCTCTCTCTCTCTGTGCGTTCTGAATGCCTGGTTGATAGCAACTGCCAACATTGGGCCCCTTATTTCTAAAGCTCTCCGTTATTTTCGCTTCCTCCCTGCTCTCCTCCTGATTCTTTCTATGCATTTGAAACATGCTTAATCAGGTTGTATTGCAGAATCAAATACACTGCTCACAATTTTCGGCCAGTCATGAACAACCATAGACCATTTCTTTCACTTTCGCTCTCATTGATTAGTTGCTGGATGCACCTAGTTCAAACAGCAAACTGGTGGCTTTCACATTCAAGGGGATGCGCAGTGTGATGCCAAAGAGGTACAAGACATGTCCTGGAACTGAGCACTTTTGACTGTCGCAACCGGAAGCTGATTGACTGATCAATCAATTAATTGATTGATGGTGTTGAACATTATGTAAAAATGGCATAATAAGGGGTTCTAGATTAATTCTGACAACCAAAGGATCTTTATTGAGCACCTAATCTACTTAGGCGTAGGAATGGGTGAACTGATGCAAGGCAGGCATAGTACAGCGATCACTGGAACAGGCATTTGTCCTGCAACAGATCTCAATTAGGCTGATTATGATGAATCTGCGTGCACAAAGTGCTTTTCTTGGAATGCGGCTGCTGCGGTTGGGAATCAAACCCGTGACCAAGTGGGCACAGCACTGCAGCCCCTGTGCCACTGAGGAAGCATTGTACTGTCTTGAGTTTACTACGCTACTCTGTCAGATGCCTCAATGTGCCTTGTGGCATTTACCGCAAGGTACAGTCTTTTTCAGACAGCACTGCTTCAATTCACGGACATGCAGACATTAAATGTTGAAAAATACTGCAGTTGAAGCGAAAGAATTGTAAAATTTCGTGAGGGAAAACATGGGGAAGGCGGGAGATGGAAATTCAAGACGATGAGCAAAACGAGAACAAGGTATAAACGGGAGCCAATGTTTCGACAAGTGGACTTGTTGAAACATTGGCTCCTGCTTTTACTTTGTTCTCGTTTTGCTCACCATCTAAAATGCCGTGAGAAATACTAAAAATTTTTATTACTGAAGATTCTGACTGTGTTTAAAAAATATATCAGTCTTTGTTTCGTAGGGTTAATGTGATCAAGCACTGTGCTCAATGGTCACAGCAAGAATGATCTGCGGCACAAACAAACAGAAATGCTCCTAAACTTGTTCATAACATATTCATGGAATGACAGCCAAAATATCCACTTGCTTTATGCATTAGTTCTACGAGATGTTTCGTGATGGCTCTACGAGAAACACGAGGTCTGTACAAACGAGCGGGTCTGAAAAATAAGACTGAAAAATCAGTGGGCGACAGTATTTTTATTCTTTTGAAGTGACTTGTGCAGTAGGCCAGATACAAATACAAAAAAAAAAAAATCTGAATGATTGGTGTCAATACAACAAACATAAACAAGTTCTAAAAACAAGGCATCTCACAATAAGATCGTAAAAGGTTGTCAAGTATGGATTCATCTTCGTTTTGATTCACAAAATTTAGCTTTTGTACATTTTCCCCTGTTGGCCCAGTGTGGCTACAGCTATTTTTAAGCTGGCAGAGAGTTTTTCAAGGAATCCAATCAAAAGTAATTTGTTTAACCAGGGTGCACAAAATTATAGCATAAAGGACAGTGACGATATCACTAGGTTGCAGCTTTGCCCAAGAAGTAATGCGGTGACAATAATTAAGTAGCATGTTATCATGTGCCATAAGATTGCCACTGGTTTATGCATTACAGTGGCAGAAAGCATTTTGGTGCAACAAAATTCACTGGTGTACCACAGTTTTGTAGTACAGTGCATAGCAAAGAGTTTGTGGGAAAATATTACAAAAAATGTTAATGCACTGTTCCGTGAGATTACGGATGAATATCTCGAAACTGGTAGTGGTTGTGGGCACCTACCAAATGGGTGTTAAGTATGAACCGACTGCTTTCAGAATGCAATAACAACTTTATGCTAATGTAGCTAATGTTTACAATACACAGGGCATTTTAGTAATTAAAGAATAAATCAGTAATTAGCACCGAATCTATGATCTACACAGGCGCAAATAATGTGCCACAAGAAATATAAGGAAATGAAGAACGGCTTAATTACCTCAGCTGCTCTGCTATTAAAGGCCAACAGCAACAAAATTTTGGGCAGTCCAAAAAATCTAGCTTCAAATAGTGCAGATATAGAGCCAGTCTTTGTGCAACATCTTGCATTTGAAATACGAGTGGATGCGTTACGAAAGACAAGCAAAAGTGGACGTTTTTTTGGTACCAAAACTAAAGGAAATGCCACCCTTGCTGCATACTGGAAATGACGCTTGACTTGGAACATGCCAACCCATGGCATGGCCTCCAACGTCATGCCCACGTCTGCCTGTGGTGCAATGAAAAATCTCTGAGGCAATGTGTTTGAACTTAAGTAATATCCTCTAACCACCAGGCACATGCACTGTCTGTTTAGGTGCCATGTGCCACGCAAAGGTTTCTAATAAAAAAAATGAGAAAATTACCAGCCCTGCAGCTTTGCCAAAATTACTTCCGCAGTATGTGCTACATATTCATTACCAATTCAACTGTAGAAGTTTCATTGCTGTTGGCCTTTAAGAATCAATCAGACTGAGATAATGTCAGGATTCCTATTCTTTTCCCTAACAAGCTTTGTCAAAGGTGAGAGCGGAGCTTCACCCACATTGTCACCATGATTGGCTGGTGACGAGTGAAAGATAAGAGAATAAAATAGAGCAAAAAGAATCCTTACATTACGCTGTCCCTGGTGAACAATGCATTTAATACAAAATGGAAGAGACTGCGGTATCATGAAAATAGCGCTGGACACAAATGCACAACCTCTGCTCAAACATCCAATAACGTGCAAGTGTGAGCAAATGAAGTGACCTTGAAGTGACCTTGCTGGTCAAACCCTGCACGTGTTTCCCCATCCCCTTTTACACTTGTGTTTCTGCACAGCTTTATCAGTCGGTATGCATGCCTTCAATGCTGTTTCACCTTCTCCAGTAGCATGACGGCGGTCCCATGTGAGAGCAGTGGCCGCAGTTGGGTCCACGCATCATCCATGCCCAGCCTAGCAAGTGTCCGGCGCAAGTGTGTGGCCTTGCCACCGCCCCTGGGGACCTCCAGTGGGAGGGGCCTTATGTGCGTAGAGCCATGGGGAAAGCCTGAATGGACGACGCAGCTGTTGGGCCGGATCCTCGCAGCGACAGCCCCGCCTATCATCACGTGGCCCTCGATGTCGACAATGCCGTGCAGGACGCGCAACAGCGCGCGCCCCATGAGACGCACTGCAGCTGGGTGCCGAACCACCACGACCACACGATCAGCTGCCATGAACACCCTGCACATGTCACACCAGTTGTTGATGATCCCTAGCCCACCAAATTGAATTCATTACTTCAACTTTAAAATGCAAAGCTTTCTTTGCGGAGCAGAATGGGTGTTGATGCCGCACTGGTTGAACTGAGAAGAGGAGGAAGAAAGCAGAGAGGAGTGAGGGTGAGAGGAGGGTATGTGTAAGGCACAGTGCCGACTGATTCATTGCATCAGTGGTGATATCATCCACGCCATGATGAATGCACACCTGCACTGCATCTTCATATTTAACTGAAATTAAATTCTTGGGATTTTACGAGCCAAAACCACGGTCTGATGGAGTAGGGAACACCAGATTAAGTAACGTACACCCAATGCACGAGACACGGGCATTTTTGCATTTTGCCTCATCAAAATGCAGCCTCTGTAGCCGGGATTTGATCCCGTGCCTTTAAGCTTTGCAGCGCAATGCCATAGCTACCACACCATCATGGCAGATCACTTGGCCTTTCGTCCCTCCTTGAGGTTGGTGGGTTGTGTAACGCTACAGAGATGGCTGCAAATGAAGTGGCCCATCGATTAGTGAAGAGTGATGCAGCACTAGAAGCTGTTTTAGCCAAAAAAGGCGACACTCAACACTGGTGAGACCAAGCCACTTAAATAGCGAGAAGCTTAACAAACAACTTCAATGGTTTCGGCATAGTTTTTGTCAAATAAGTATTTCATAAAACGTCGTGTGAAAAATGTGTACAGGCAAGCTGCACAGTGTGACATCCCGCAGATGTGGTGGTGCTGCGTGCCATCATATACAGTGGAGGAAAAAAAAGAAACAAAACAATAACAAAAAAAAAATATCTGGAAACCTCACTGCTGTGATTTTTCTCAGAAGGCAAGGTTATTATACCTGGCCAAGTTTTCAGAAGTTACTTGGCAATGATTACAGTTCCAAACAGCAAAAAAGAAAATCAACATCGGCTCCTTTTGCCTGCACTATGTATCACCCTGGCCTTTTGTTCACAAATGTGCAGCTGGTCTATAGAAATATGTACTCTGTTACACTTTGACATCCTTGTACTCATTACACGTTATGTGCTTACTGAAAATGGCATTGCCATGCTACTGCAGCAATAAGGGTGGCACGGCCCACTTCTTTTTTAGCTGGGTCCTCCCCACTCCAAAGCAAGTTCTGTAAAACTGTCTGGAATAAAGTAATAAACATGTAAATGATAACACAATATTTAAAAGAAGTTTAGTACGCCATGGCTTTGGATGAAGAAGCAAAGGTAACTGAAGTGCTTAGCTGAGCCTTTTGGCATGCCAGGTTATGGAACATACAAGAAGGTAAGCACCTCCCTACCCCCCTAGAAAAGGAATAAAAAAACAGTTGTGAACATAACGACAGCAAAAGGTTGCAAGCCCTCAAAATGTGTGTATAATACTGCAAAAGGCTTCACTTTAAACAAGCTTCTGCAAATGCATGCATAACATTGTGCTCTTAAAAAATTCCAGCTTAAAAAATTGAAAATCTCATCCTTGGGTCAAGCACGTTGGATTTTATACATGACTCATCGAAGGTTAGTGTAACTGCTGGCACCCACGTGGCTTCCAGAAAGCACTACACAATTCACGATGTGCATACAATCAGATTACAGAAAGCTTTGGTGACAACAGCCAACAGATAGAACTATCGATAACATTTGAGAAACTTCTCGTATATTCAGGTGCATTCGTGCATCAAGGGATGACATTTAACATTTGTAAGTTGGTGAAAAACAGTCACCAGATAAAGAAGTGAGCAGACGACGCGTGGCACTCTGGCACCATCTCGTAGCAACTGTCGCAGAACTCAATGTGTGTGGCACTACGCTTTCCTCCTTGTGCTGTCTTTGCTAACACTGCCTTTCATTCCCTGCTGCACTCTGCACTGCTCTTTCATCCTTCGTTATTGTGCTAATTCACTCACTCATGCTGAGGCTCGCCGCAGGAGCAGGCACCCACGAGCTGCATTCTAAAAACAACAGCTCTATACAATGTTCATTAAAAAAAGAACACATGAGGTTTTATGCAGTAAAATTTTGCCCATATTCATGGCCACAACCATGGCCACAGATATGGCCACAACAACTTGGCCACATTCAAGTTGCACACCCATTGCACTTCATATTAGAAACTGCGCCATACCGTGGTGTGGTTCAGTAACAACAGGCAGCGATCATTGTGGCATGAGTAGCCGGTTGTAGTCTGAGGTGTCTGCAACTTGCTGAACTCTTTTCTTATCACTGACCAGATGAGCTCCTGCAGGGTTTCAAGGTCGCTTGGCACGCCTCCAGAGAAGACATGGGCAGGTGCACAGCTTGCCTCACGATTTTAATGCCGAGCCCGCTGTTCCAGCGTCTTTCAGGTGGTCGTTGCTTGAGATCTGAACTCGGCAACCGTGCACAGTGGGTTCCGCATGAGAACTGCAAAGAACTCTTGCTCCTTGCTTGAAGTGCAACTTCTGCCTGTTCTTTATGATCCATGCTGGCATATGTATCTAGCAGTTGCCGTCAAAATTCCTCCCAAGAGGACAGAAAGGGTTTGTGGTTTTCATACCACGTTTTTGCGAAGTCCTCCAAAGCGAAATATGTGTGGCGGAGCTTCTGTCGCTCATTCCACTCATTAAAGTTCGCCACCCTCTCGAACAGTTCCAACCAGTCTTCAAATTCTTCGAATGAGTTACCATTGAATGTTGGCGGCTTGTGAGGTTGGCTTACAACCAGTTGTGCCAGTGTTACCTGGCTAGTCATTGTGGTGGTGTCCGTTTTCCGAGTTTCCCTTGGCGTGAAGAGAAGGGGGCCAAATTCAGGTGAGTCACCTCAAAGACGGTGGCTGGCCCACAGGTGTCAGTTCCATGGGATAGACTCGCTGGTGGTTGGGGCTATGCTGACTTGCGTTCGTGGGGCTTCGACTCTTATCCAGCACCTCGACCAGTAATGTAGCGATGTTGAGGAACACAGGTTAATAAAAAAACGATATTTATTACGGGTGAACCTGCGCCCACAACTCGGTCACTATCTTCGTGAAAACGGCCGTCAGTCGCGTTCCAAAACTGGCGTTGAGCTGTCTTCTACTTTATCCTCGCGTGATCCCTTGTTGGCCTGGCACATGCGAGCCAGGCCCAACCGGCTACTAGTGCCACAATGATTGCTGCCCGTTGTTACTGAGCTACACCGTGGTATGGCGCGCACAGTGTCCAATACAAAGGGTGATGGGCACGCTACTTAAATGTGGCCAAGTTGTCATGGCAATATATTTGATCAAGGACGACTTAATATTGAAAGAATAAACTTATTTTCAGCCATGCACTGGTAATTTAGGACTGAGAAGATTAAAAGCCCAAAGCTGGATTTGATGAGATCGGTTGTGTGTCCTCTGCTCCACACAGTCACCAGCCTATTTGCACAGGCCGCCCCAGCATTCCAAACTTCACGCTCACAAAATGGTTAATAAAAACATAGCTTTATCCACCAACATCACCAGGGACTGAGCTACGCGCCTGCGCCAATCAATGTGTAGCTATACTCATGGATGACTTTCTGTAGCAATGAAAGGAAAGCTACAGGGGGCGGAGCTTAATTACACATGTCACTGCACCAAGAAGTCTGGCAGCATTTGACAGCATTTTCAGTTTCTTGGAACAAATACTGAATCAGCATAGCTTCCATGCACAAAGGTTTCACATTTGTGCAAGCACGAAGAGAAGAGAAGTAAGTCAAATTGAACGCTCGCTGGTGTATATTGTCTTATTTTGCATTTGTATATAATATGTTTATATGTTCTCCTCCGCAGCTTAAATGCAGACGAAAATGTGGGACTTCTTTCAAGAGTGCTCTGGCCTATGCGCATTTTGCTTCCATAGCTTCCTCTTCATTGCCACAGAAAAATGCCCGCAAATATAAGAGCCACATATGCTTAACGAACTCGTGTAACATTAACTGCCTAGCAGTTAATGTGGGGCTTCATATGCTACCCAGACCTTGAGGGTGGCATTTGTACATGTACTTAGACGTACATAGCAAAGAATACTGTAATGCACAAAGGTGACTTTGTGCGCACCTCGAAGAAGTTGTTTTTGAGAAGATAGTGCCAATAATTCAGGGGCAAACAAAATGCCATTGTCCACAATGAAAGCCTGCTGCTATCACAGTAAATGAGTTCAGAGCCAAATGAATTGCTTAACATTGCTAACATTTTTTTTTTTTCGTTTTTTTACACAGGTTTCACATACAGATGGACTTTGTTATACCAAAGTTTCATCTGGCAGAAAAATATCTATGTTACAGCTGATATTCATTATAAACGTATAATCATAACATGCTGATATTAATGCGAAACATTTCATATTTACTCTGCTATATTCGATAATCAGTTATATCTGTGTTTGTTTCATTGAGGTTTGATTGTATTATGCCGCACAGAATGTTAATTCATCTGAAAAGTACGCCAATTTTGTACAAGCAAGTGTAATCAACTGGCTAATGCCAACATCCTCCAAGGCTTTACATTGACAACGTCCAGTGCTTATGAACATAAATAGCTGCTCAAATGCAAAAAAGACTTCCCCCTACATACCATGCTAGTAAGCTGCTATGCTGAATTAACAGACGTGCTAGAATTTACTAATAAAACCAAGAAAACGGTAAAGCCAATAAAACAGCCAGCTGCCTGCACCAGGTGCTCACCTGAAAGTATTGTCGTCTCTGTTGTCTTCCTCGCTGTTCCCCTGAGGAAGAAAAACTTCAGAATGAGACACTTCTATGTTTCGTATTTTTTAGGTGCTTTGGATAAGCTGCTACCATGACAATCACAAAAACCGCACTAAGGCTTTAGTTCATGGCATGCTTAAAGGAGCATTAAAGAAAAGTATTAAGCTTAGTCAGACGAATAGATAATACATCTATAAGTCTACCATATCTTTTTCTGTGCCAATAGATGACTTTGTTGCATAGAAAATCGCCACCAAAAGTCCCACTACTGTGCCTCAATCGGAATGGATAAGTTGACGTAATCCCTATGTGGCCTCCCTCTCTGTTGCCATAATGTGAATAGGCAGAAGATACGTGTTTTGGAGCATCCTACGTGAGGCTCAACATGAGTGAAATACAGACAAATGAAGAAGAGATGTCCTTTATTCGACATTGCAGAACACTATTAGGTTGCGGTGAATCAGCTCTGCGGAAGCCCACAAGGTGGATGAAAGTTCACGAAAGAAAGAAGAGTCATACACCCTACAAAGGAGACCCATTTGCATTCCTCGGATACCACTTTAATACTACTAATAAACGAGAAGAAAGGGGGTTAACCGAGGGGCCCGATTTTTATTAGTCATATCATAAGAAGCCAACAAGCACTGACACCAAGGACAACATAGGGGAAATTACTTGTGCTTAATAAATGAAATAAAGAAACGATAAATTAATGGAAATTAAAGTGAATGAGAAAACAACTTGGGGCAGGTGGGAACCGAACCCACAACCTTCGCATTTCGCTATTAAGTTACATACCGGACATGCCAACTAAATGTGGCCAAGAAAAGAAAAATAACCAAGGGATTTATGCGACCAGCACCCACTGTATGTTGATGGGCTTTTGTTATTGCTATTCAAGAGGCATTTTTTGTTTGTGCACAAGCAACTAATATTTAAGTTTAATTAGCTAACATTATTTACCTCACTTATTGGATGAGAAGATGGAATGATGCCAATCTTAGGTTGCCTTAAATCCAGTTATCGCCCTTGTTTCAACATCTTCCACAATTTTTTTACTGACATCTCGTTGATTACGTAAGTTCATAAATCATTGCTAATTAGACGTTTCCGTGCACAATGAAAAAGAAATACTGACTGACAACCATGAACAACACACTCATCAACATACAGTGAACACCTTTCGTGTAATACCCTCATTTTGTTTTGTTTTTTTAATTCTTGGTGGCATTTAGTTGGCATAGCGGAGCACCACAGAATAAATGTGAAGTTACTTTGTTGGTCAATAAAGGGAAAATATGTGTTCGCTGGCTTTCTGACCAGCATCGACTATCGATATTTTGCACAAGTTCGATTATTAGGGCTGCCGCACAAAGTCAATGTAAAATGGCGACTGATGTTTTGAATGCCAAAGAATGGTTTTTAAAATTTTTTGGATCTATCTGTGGAAATCGTGACATGGACATCACTGCTGCAAAATCGTTTCCGTATTCTCTGATCTTTTACGAATGCCATTCGGTTGCTAAAACCGAAACTTTACATCCTCAATTTGCATTTTGCACCCGCAAGTCTGATTTTGTATGCTGTGGTTGTGCAGAATATAGAGCACCCAGAGTGCAAATTTGAGTGATAAAATTATGATTTCTATGGGATATTTCTGATCAAGAGGTTTCATGGGCACATGCGAAAGATATTTTAACTTTACATACATGGTGTTTGTTACTAATCGACGCATATTTACCAACAGGGCATACAATCGAGCCCTAAAACGTATAACAACAGACTGTATAACTTATTCATTCAGCTGAGAGCACGGCTTTCCTTCCCGGCTGCCCCATAAAAAGAACGTCAGTTCAAGTCATCTTTAGCTGGTTCACATATTATGCAAACGCGTAAGGCTTATATAAAGCATTTGCAGTGCATTGTATAGCTCAAAGGATTTTCGATTTCCTGCGGCGAAGTTACAATGGGCCACCAAAAATACCCTCACTCCAAAGACGCAAATGGTGAAACAGATTGCTTTAGCTTGGCTTCTAGGGCTAAATGCTAGCCAACACATGGTTGTGTGATTGCAACTGAACACAAACATTCCGCAAAATTTAGCGACTTCATTCGAAGTTGGTGCAGCTCGGTGGTTTGGTGCAAGATGGCGCAATTGGCACAGCACTTCCATCCCTGTGCATTCTTTAAAGCCTGTCAAGAAAAAGTTAAAGAGCCACTGAAACACACCTCCAGTATGATTGTTAAAAGTGGTAGTTGTTCCCCCATTTGAATTTTGCAATGCGTTTATACAACTTGTTGTTACGAGTACCTTATTGCTATAGTAACCTGATGTGTAGCTGGAATTTAAGCAGAGAAGGAACACCCATTGTCAAGGTGGCACTGAGATTTCACCTTCTGTTGTCCCCTTATTTTCTTTCTTTAAATGGCTTTTAATTAAACCAATATATGTCTGCAATACAGTTAGTGCGTCCCTCTGGCTTACTGTAGTATAAATAACATCACTGTTTACAAGATGCATATGTCTTGTGAACAGTGATGCATTTTTTAATATCACTCTTGGGTCCCATAACCTTGTAATGACCTGTTTGCAAATCTTTGGAATCACTTGTACAATGACACCTATGTATGATATTAAGTGGAACACCCATCTTTGTGGTAATGGTGATATCCAGTTAAATGAAATGCACTTGCATACAGACATGCACTGACCTGCTCATCAATGCTGCCAACTGGACTGCCATCTTCGCAGTCCTGCAGCAAATTTTGCGATTGCAGCAGCAGTCTGTGCACTTCCCTCTGACTGCACGCATCCGCATTATCGCTTTCGTCAGATGTGGAGCTGTCGCCACTGCCAGGCACATCCTCGTCACCAGACACATCCTCCAGATCGTCGTTTTCACTATCACCCTCACTGTTGCTACTGTCACCACCTCCCTCCGATGATTCGTATTCTTCAAAAATAGGCTGAACTGATTTGGCGACAGGCGTCTTGCGCCGTTCCTTCCGTTTCTTCCGCCGAGACAAACCTTCACCCCATTCTTCACTGTCTTCAGAAACATCCCGGCCTTCTTCGAAATCCCCGTCCATGGTGGTTTTCTCTCGAGACTCCCCTCCGCTCGCTGTCTGGAACAGGCTGCCCTGCCTTGCTACACGTGCTGAAACGCTGGCACTGGATCTGGATGTCGCCGAGAGGGTGCCAACGGCACTTGACTCCATCGGTGTTACAGTCCATGGATGTGGGTCACGTAACGGCTTGACTACCCGACCGGCTTGCAAAGCTCGCCTGAGTCGGGGCATCAGTTTACGGCCAAGCATCTTTCTTCGCCGCCGCTGCTGCGAGGTCTTCCGCCGCGTTAGCGCCCGCATTTGACTACCTGCAGCTGGAAATAAAAAACAGACCTTGTTACAACGAGTGGGTGGTTCGATCAGTGGCAACAGCTTCTTGTTAACCATTTTGCAATCTAATGAAGAGACACTTGTGCTGAAACGAATTTGTCAAATTTCTAAATAATTTGCAATGCGTAATCTATCGTGGTTAATAAGAAGGGTGTTTGAGCAGGAGCATGGTGCATAGTCCATTCTAAGAATGTCATCGTTTCCACCTGGAAGTCTATTATCACTCGGTGAATCTAATGCGGAATGCGACGCTGGTGGTATTGAGATAAAAACATTATTAATTCTCGAAGCGACAAATTTCACGATCTTAGCCGTAGGCATCAACAAACCACGACCACGGTGGATATGCGGTTCAAGGGATACCGAGGTAAGGCAGTAATTCGGGCTAATTGGTATGTCATGCTGGCACTAAGCACAAGGGCCAAGAAATAATCACTAACCCGCCCAGCATTCTGTATATACTAGGAATCTGAGCGGCGCTATAATGACAAGGACGGAGTACTGTGTGTTGTATCTTAAGTCCGTCCTTGTCACTTTTGCGCCACTCTGGGGTTCAATTCATAAAGCTCTTCCTTCGTAAGTTCGCTTTACCATAGGCCGGCCGCCTTCGCTAACCACCGGGAACAACTGTAATTTTCTTTTTCGAATAAATGTAATAAAATGGTATTTTGTGGAAGGATGCAGAGGTGTTCTGCCGTGTCCGCTTTGCACAAAACGCATAAAACATGCGCTGTCCATGTGCACTTTACTTTCTCTCCGGTTTTCACTAGGAAGCATGCTTCTCCATCTTCGTGTGTTACGAGGCGTCCCACGAATGCTTACATTGTTCAATTGTCTACTCACCGGCAAACCACGTTGCTTACTAATTCTACCAAGGCCAACTTTGAGATGCGTTGCCGCGATCAAGCGGGATTCTCTTTCTTTCTACGCTACTTTCACACTGTACTTTGACGAAAGTTGCTTCTTGACCGCCATGCGCAACGCGTGATGATAATACCGATGACACTGAGAAGGAAACCATACAAATCTAGCCGAACTGATAGGAAGAGTTGTCTATACGGCTATTTAAAACAACATAAAGCTTTCATTTAATCTGGCGCAATTGAAGCAAGATTTATCCAACTAGACCTTTAGCTGCAGAACAATGCACACTGTAGCGCCAAACTGCATTTGTAAAGTGGCAACGCTGAACTAAGATACAAATAAAAACGGCAAGCAAATAGCAGCAGAAGACGAACGCTTGCGGCTGTGTTTATGTGCTCCGAGACTTCCTTATCGGGGAGCCGATGTCGCAGCTGCGCGTAGCGCTCCGTCTGCGAGCTTGAAAGCCGTGAGTTTGTCCCCGGTTATCCCGCGTCGTCTGCGGTTTTCGCGCGAAAGCAACCGAGCTGTGTCGAGACGCACCAGCGTGCGCGGTAGGAGTGGTTTCGGTTTTGGCGCCAGTACAGCGAGTCTTCGCGGCTGTGTCCTAGAATAAGGATACATGCAATATTTCGGAGCGCTACCCGCTTTCGGTCAGTCTAGTTGTCATTTACAACCTATCGTCGCGGGCTAACGCAACTGGCCTGCTAAAATCATATCGTTTGCGCTCTAGCTATGTTCGACGCGCACGCGTACGTTGTGACATGCGCGTCTAGCCGATTTTATTTTATTAATTTATATTTTTTAGCTCATTGGCAATTGTAACAGCCTTATTGTTTTCATTAAGACTGGAGCCAGGTTTAAAAAAATTATATCCAGTAATGCGCTGCGCCAGTCTCGGCTCCGTTTTTTTTTTCACTATTAATTAGCATGCTCGATTGTCAACATCAGCGAAGCGGTGCAATATAATTTAATTATAGGAACAAAAGGATCGATAGATCCCTTAGCTGAGTCCTTTTTTCCTCGAATTCGTGCGATGAATGCGATGACATGAGTGTTGTTTCTCATTAGAGGCTGCATGAATTAAGTGTGCATCAATTAATTGGTCCGCAACGTCGTTCTAGCTGCATGAACACGTCTCATTTAGATGAATGTTACATATTGGTACTTTTATTCCGTGATGCTTAGGTATTTTTGTTCTTAGTCTAAACAATTTTCCGTGTATAATTATTAGGCGTTTGAGGATAAAATATACTTTCCGCGCCTGCGCTATATGGCACACAAAGTTTACAAACATTTGTAATGGTTTTCTGAAGCACATATTTGCCTTCTTGCATAGTGTCCGTTCCATACAATATACTTATACCACAGATGGGTAGGGCTGGAATAAACTATACCTGCCAGCACTCACGTCCTGAATAAATGATCTCGAGGAAAATGATGGCGCAAAGAGATCTGTAGCACACAAAAATATTGTGAGGAGGCAGGCCAAGTGCACATCTCTTAGTAGAAGTAGTAGTTGTTGAAAAACTTTATTATATACAGAAACCGGACGGGCTCCTACCCCATTTCCCCAGTGGAAATTTCCCTGTATACTCGTCTAGCCCAAAAGATATACAGATTACTTAATTCTATACTGACTCACCAAGACACACAACTTAAAGACGCACTGAAAGATCCATTTAGTTGTTTTATAGGGTAAAAATCTCCTACATCTCTGCTGATGTCCAGTGCACACATGTTTATTCCAAGGAGTTCTAGAATCTTTCTCAAAGTGAGTTAGGGAAACCTTGTCTTGATTAGGGCTATCAAAATGTATGTATTTTGCCAAGTACTCTATCATATTATAGGCATAGGAACAAATATAAAGGTTTTAGGCAGATGTTTCTATCCGCTCTTGTGCTGTTGTACCTTTCACGCTCTTCCTCATACTCTTCTTTTCCTTGTCTTTGCATTTCAGCCTACACGTCTTGGCTTGTGGAGTGGAGATTCACTCTTTCTTAACACAGAAATGACAGATATGGCAACATCAACTTTTTCTTGTAAAGGTTCAAGCAATCTGAATGTTTAAGTGCACATATATGTACATGGGCAATACTTGCAGTGCAGTGTTTTGCAGAAGAGACAACACTTTACAGAAGGTGAATACAATCAAATATTATTTGAAATGTTAAGATTGGAACACATGATTATCTGTACATGTACATTCTTTGTCAAAAGTATACGAAGTATACTATATGTTGCCTGTGTTCGGCTAGGCTGCTTAAGAGAGTTCCTGTGGTATGCCGTAAGTTCCAACAGCCTGGGAGAAAAGAACTCCTGTATTCGCAATCCGGCTGGCTGAATGGTTAGGAGTGCCACAGGAACCGCACCACACAGCTGAACATCATATACAGTGAGGGAACAGAGTAGTTCATATATTTTTGCATAAGACTGTATCTGCAGCATGGGCCCAATGATTCGTGAAGAACACTGGTTATTTCTTGGTTAGTCCACAGTTACCTCACTCCTAGCTTGCGTCTGACACACACGCAAGCAGTGCTACTCCACGCACGTACCCATTGGTGGTTTTCATGCATGCACTTTTCTCCATGCATGCTCTTCTCGGCACACTGCAATGGAGAGCTGTCAGACACTTTGTTTCAAGTTGAAGAACCAAGGTGCTACACGCGCACATCCAACAGCACTGATGAATGCAACAAGACAACGACAAAGAAAACAAAATTCCATCATGCCCTCGATTTCATCCAGTGGCACTGATGTCTTAATTAGAAGTCCTTCCTTGGCACGTGCTGCCAAAGCATTAGCTAGGGCAATCATGAAAAGTATAAAAATGCAAACGCACTGTAGCATAAGCAAGAGCACACATGGGGGCAGCCAACACTATGCGCAGAGGTCTGCTGCTTGGGCACCCGTCAAATGCAAGTGTAAGCTGATATAACTGTCTGCGATAGCACGATCAGCCTTGTAACAATGAGTAAAAACATTGATGATCTGCAGAAAGTGGGAGCCTAAGACATCCTGTATTAATGTTAAGTTGGTGGTAATCATTGGTTCTGCATAACACCCAATGGTTATCACTAAATTAACTATGCATAATTATGCTGCCGGACATTCTCATCTTTGACTCAAAAGCTAGGGCTGCACAGATTTGCAAGTTCTAGACAGGCATCTCCTGGCATGTTGCCACATTACACACTACAATGTGTAGTTACCGTATATATGTGTGTAATGGCTGCACTTTGTTTTTGCAGAATCTTGGCTGATTGCAGCCCTTACACAAATCGGGCCAATGGCAGCCTGCTAAAAGTTCATACTGTTTGTGCAACTGTAGCAGAGGGTAAGAGAGGCTCAAATGACATATTATAAATGTTTTTATTATCACCCAATTTTGCTTTTGCTTTTGTCACTCCCGGAAGAGCCCCTGGAATGCCACCGATCTGATTGGAAATACTGCCAACACAGCCGAGACAATGTGCCACACAAAGAAATAATGGCATGGTGGCATTAACGGAAAAGCAGCTAGCGTCAGCTAATGGCAACTGAACTAACTTTGCTTTCCATTGGCACGTTTTGAATTTTTTCCCTAAATTTTGCCCTTGTTACGTTTGGCCAAGCAGGGCTGCGAGCCGAGACGGAAATACGACGCCGAACGACATAACTGCTGCCGACATAATCCGGCATAACTGCTGCCGGTAGATACTCAGCACCCTCGGCATGGCTGCACTGTCCTTTTTAACAGCGTCGCCTTTACAAAGGGAGAGAGAAACGCAACCATTGTCACGATAACAACCATGCGTGACAGCACCTTATCTCGCTGACAGGCTCGCCGGGATTCGGCACTTGGTGAAGGAAGACGCATGCGCGTGAGCGCAACACCCTCCAAAGGGAGGGTGCAGCCCTTACATGAGGGTGCCCCTTATACTAGTATATGTAGTATTTTACACCATATTTTACTAAGTACTGGACAGTCAACTGAAATTCAGATGTCAGGAAGTCAGAACGTATTAGACTGTGCCTTTCTGTTTCTATGTTAGCTAGTGTGTATGACACTGGCCTGATTTATTCCCTAGGGTCTAGTTTTGGGCTAGTGATGGGACACGACAGATCCATGTAATCTTATGTAAAGAATGTTCTAGTTTACTTTTGTTTGAACTCCAGTTCACACTATTCATGTTGTGTGAGATATCTGAGCAAAGAAGACTCTTTGCTATAGAATCTGCAACAACATTAAAAAATGTTCATATACAGTAGGCACATCTTGTGTTAAGTTGCACATCAATATCGGTGACAATCTGGTGAAATACGATCACTGACAAAAACAAAGAAATGCATGTCTGACACTATACGGCTGCATGAATATCAAACATAGGTGCATTTTGACTACTGGAGCATTATAAATGACAGCTGTTTCCGACCATCTCACTATGCTCTGGAAGGTTAAAAATTATGAAATCATTGAAATACCCAAAAGGATTGTTTGAATAAATGAATCTACCTTCAAAATGCACTCTAACATGGCAGGCCAGCCAAAAATTTGAGATTTGTTTGAATCATTCAGAATTTGGGATTATTATAGATTGGACAATTGCTGTTCCACTGCATAAAACACCTTAGGTATCTCAATACCAATTGTGCCTGCCACATGCACAGGAGAAAAAAACTGCAGTTAATGGCTGGCACTGGTACAGTGTTCTCATAATCTTAGTGGGGTTGGTGCGTGAATTTTGTACAAGTGCCGGGGAGCAATGGTCAGCAATGAGTGAAGTGTGTGTTTTCACTTCTCTCTGTGCTGACATTATTTTGTTTTGAATTTCTGTAATCCCCCTGTGGACTTACAGTAAGCTGCTGCTGCTGATGATTAAACTCTAGTGTTTGCACAATGAGGAACTTCCAGACCTTTGAGTATGTTCGGTGATCTAGCCCTTGCCAGAAAAACAAAACTATTTTAAACAGGAAGAAAAGCAGATGGCATACAAGACCACAAATTAGCAGTCTTTTTTAAAGGTAAATGAACATTCATCACACAAAACAAAGAAAGTAAATGGCTGCCCAGAAATTAGCAGTCTGATTTCGCTGAATGTTGGTTGAAGCTGAAAAATGAGATGTTGTGTGATGCCGTTTGTGTCCTGAAGCTTATTACGCGAGTTTCACCACAGTGCAGAACACGGGGAAGGCAATGTGAACAAACCATCAAATTTGTATCACTTATGACCATACAACATTTCTTATATCTCGCTATGCCAAAAGAGTTGTCCTTACTGAGAGCTCTGCAATTTAACTCTGCTGTGTCTCCTAATGCAGGGAGCTACAGCGACTGGATTGTGGGTCTGGCCAAGTGGCAATGCGTGGCTCCTCCCAGACTTCTCCGCAGCAAAGCTCGGGGGGCACGGAGTACCATCCCGAAGGCTACGGCGAGCACGACCAGCTGCCCATCGTGTACAGCGACGCTTACAACATCTCCTTCTATGGCCTGGAGAAGGTGCACCCCTTTGACGCAGGAAAATGGGGCAAGGTGTTCACCGCACTAAGGCGTGAGTATCCTGCACATGTATGATGTATGTAACATCGTGAATAAATCAAATGTAAGCATAAAAGTTAACAAACACAACTAACACAGTTAACAGTTAGCAGCACAGCAGGTTTTTTACAGCGCTGACATAGCGCGCAGGCTGCAACGTAGGGGTGCACAGAGCAGTACAGGCCTGGCCAGTAGAAGCGGCACCGTCCGTGGTCGTAAGTATGCGAAGCACCGAGGTGGCCTGCAGTGGAAGCGTCATGCAACTGCTCAAGAACTGATGTCCGGAGATGGCGTGAAAATTCTGGTCAAGTGAAAATTCTGGTCCTTCAGGGCGTAAGATGCAATGTTTATGAAAACGTTACAGAAGCACAAACCGGACACAGATGGAAAAGGCACATAATACACAAATACAGGTACTATGCGCAGCATGGGCTTTGAATGTCCAGAATTAAGATGATCGATGAGAACACGTAAGCAGTCATCGTGCCATTCAGTGCGGACGTCGTGCAGATCATAAATGGATAAGACGTAAGAGTCGGTGTCATGCGCGTAATATTCAAGGTGGTCGACAGGATGTGCAAACAGCCTGACTTGTATAAAACAGGAAATGAATATTCTTGGAGCCATAGCGCCCATCTACCCAGTCGTCCAGTGAGGTCTTTAAGTTAGGAGGGCCAGCACAAGGCGTGGTGGTGATTGTTAACCATGGAAAATGTGCGGCCGTCCAAGTAGGGGCACAGAGCCTGGATGTAAGAGAAGTATGATTCTGCGGATGTCGGGGCATGGGTCGCTAGTTCTTTCTTAGTAGTGCTCTTCCACATGACGGGACAGCCAAACAAGTCCCTCAGCTTATGTTTTCACATGTCCCAGTCATTAAGGTTTTCCTCATGGTTGTCATACCACACCTTCGCCGTGCCTTGCAGGTAGAACACCAAGTTAGCCAACATAATCGTCTGATCCCATTTGTTGTGGGCACTTACACGCTCATACGTGGCGATCCAGTCTTCAACGTCTAGGTAGTTGGTGCCGGAGAATGATCCTGGATCTCGCGGCTGAGGTAGCACAACCATCGGGGTTGTAGGCATTATGTGAACAGCGCTATGTCGGGTCCTGCTTCATCCATCATATTGTCCAGACTGAGGTGACGACCACTGCGGAGCACCATTGTTGTTTCTCGTGGGCACCCCGCACCTCTCACCAATTTGTTTTGTTGCAGAAGTCACATACAAAGGTGTATTTACAATATTTACAAGAGAGACAACAATGCATAAACAAAGTAGCTGTCGTGACCGATTCCACCTCCACATGTCAAATCTTCTTCTGACCTGGTGCCACTCTTAGTTGTGCCATAACATCACATATATATATATATATATATAATAGCACCTGTGTGTGTGTGTGTGTGTGTGTGTGTCCACGCGTGCGTGCGTGCGTATGTGCACCTATTTCATCCATTTCCAGATGCGCATTTCTTTAACTTTCTTATCGATTGCCACGGTGCCCAAACTGCCACTCTGGTGAGCTATGCTATAATGTAAGCAACCATTCATGTGAGTACACACTGTGAGATACAGATTCAGGGCAGTCATGAGGATGTAGATGATTTATTTCCGAGTAAAATTTGCTCAGGAGAGCAGCATGCAGAGAGAAATACGATGCAGAAGACAGTGGTAATGTTGACTGTTATTTGCCCATTTCGTCCCTACATCTTTGGTCTAATGGAAACCGGCATGTGCACATGCTTTTGCAAACACAGGCTTTATTTGGGTAGACACGAGCAGCTGCAGTCATCAAAGGCCAAAAGAGGTTTGCAAGGAAAGCTTCACTTTAAATGTAAAACATCCCTTACGAGTAGTGAGTCAAGTGTGACTCTCGTTTATCTTAAGTTTTTTATGAGTGAAATTAGCATACTTATAAACCTTATTGCTACATTGAAGTCAGCAAGCTTGGCTCTGTCAGGATACCTCGGTAGCGTCAATGAAGTCAGTCCAGCATTTTGAGACCAACTTTAGTGCAAAATTAGAATACTTGTAATGTTTTGTAATTGCAAAGCGGGATCAATTTATGTACAAGAAGCATGTGGTAGAATTCCTCCAACTTCAACAATATCTGTCAGTACTCCTTCATACTACAGGCATTCATTCTTTGTTGGGGATAGGGCAACAGTAAGTCGGACGCAAGGTGTACATTTTCTCATAAACTAGCAGCAACAAATTGAATGAATGCTTGGTATACCTTACTGCTTTGTGCACCAAGCTTTATGTTGCACTGTCAGACAGTCAGACAGGCGCTCGTCGTCCCATGACCAAGAATGAATCCTTTTTAATGTACAGTCGCGAAATATATACAGCCAGAATAGTCACATGACTTGTGTGAGAACTGGTTAAAAGAAATGAAAGCGTAGCGCTTATCTTAGCGCATGTCTGTGGCTCAGGCACACACACAGTGCGTATGAGGATGACGTCGCATCTTCCCCGTTTTACAAGCACTGTTTGCCTACCAAGAAAGGAAAGCACTTTACCGATCAGTCATCAATGCCGAGTCTTTTCGGCGCTCGTACGACGCGACCGTATCGCGTCGTTCTTTGCTCGGGTCTCGAAGTTTCGTTCGGTGGAAGGGTCTTTTGGGTGTCTGACGATTGCTTAGCCACGATGTCCGCATTGTCGGTCGTGTCCGTTGGCAGGCCGATTTGTTGAGGCTGTTTGGCCGGGACGGACTGGTTTCTCCTACGTTTGGGAGCAGGAACAGATGGCGTCTGTTTCTGCGCACGGTCCCCCCTGCAGTCTGGACCAAGTAGGATCTTGGTGTTTAGGAAGGACAAAGGGCTGTGCCCTCGGCGCATCTGTCTCTCAGACATACTTGGTTGCCTGTGGATAAACTGGGAAGAGGTCTCGCAGCATGACATCTGTCAAAATACATGTTTTGTTTCTCTCTGTATTTTACGTCCTGCTTTTTCCAAGAAACGATTACCACTCGCGGTTTTAAAGCGGATGGCATGCATGGCACTCGTGAGCGTAAGCGGTGGCGCATTAGCTGTTGCGCTGGACTATAGCTGGTTGGGCCAGGTGTGTTTCTGTAATTCAGCAAGGCAATGTATGGGTCTGGCGCTTTCTTCAGTAGTCTTTTGAGAGTCCCTACCATGCGCTCAGCTTCCCCGTTAGCTTGCGGGTAACGAGGGCTCGTTGTGACATGCTTGAAGCCGTATTTTCTTGCAAAATCAATGAAAGCAAATGAGATTAACTGTGGTCCGTTGTCTGATATTATTTTCGGTATCCCATGCCTGGCGAAGATGCTTTTCAGATGCTGGATGACTGCCTGTGACGATGTCCCTTGATCCAGCAGGGCCAGCTCAGGATACCCGGAATGGTAGTTGACAACAATAAGATAGACTGCTCCTTTCATCTCAAATAAATCAATTCCGATTTTCTCCCATAGAAGCTCAGTTGTTTCAGATGGGATCATTTGTTCGGAAAATTGGGTGCGCTCTGCAGCACAAGTCTGGCAGTTGGCTACGATTGTTGCAATTTCCTGGCTAATTCCTGGCCACCAGACTGATTCCTTGGCGTTTGCGCGGCAGTGGGCAATACCTTGATGCCCTTCGTGGATTCTCTGAAGCATTTCTTTCCGCGGGGATCTTGGGATTACTAGTCTGGCGTCCTTTAGAAGGAACTGCTTGCAAACCGTGATGTTGCCACGATGCGCCCAGAATGGTTTGAGAACTTGCGGTAGCCGGTCATTTGCAGGCCAACCTTGCATGCAAGCTTCGAGCAATGATGCGCACTCGGGGTCCGTTATCTCCTCTGAGTGTATGCAGTCGAGCATGTCATCTGAGAGTGCATATTGAATGACTCCATCCACATGAGCCGAGAGGTCAGCTTCAGACAATTCTCCGATAGTCCTGTGTTCATCACTCTGGCTCGAGAAAGAGTGTCCGCTGTAGCGATGGTTTTACCCGGGACGTGTGTGAGCGTGAACGAGTACCGCATAGGACGCATTCTGAACCTTTGGATTCTTGGTGGAAGAGAATCGAGAGGATCGCGACCCAGTAGCGGAAGGAGGGGCCTGTGGTCTGTCTGAAATAAAAACGTGAGGCCTCTCAGAAATTCGTCGAAGCGTTCTGCTGCCCAGGTCAAGCCAACGCTTCCTTCTTGATTTGTGAATACCTCTGCTCTGTTTTTGTGAGCGATCTGGAGGCATATGCTACTGGACATCTTTTGCCAGATGGCTGATCCTGGAGTAGTACGGCGCCAAGTCCTTGCGAAGACGCGTCCGCCGTAACGATTGTCGATTACATGGGGTTGTACCTTGCCAGGCATTTGTTTGAGCTGAGAGTAGTCTTGATCTTCTCAAAAGCTTCCTCTTGTTGAGTTCCGCAACACCAGTCGCTGTCTTTGTTGAGGATGCTGCGTAAAGGCGCAGATATAGATGCAGCATCAGGAAGAAACCTTGCGAGGTGGTTCATCATGCCTAATAAGGAACGAACCTCAGTGACGTTTCGGGGTCGAGGCAACTCATTGATGGCTCTGATCTTTTCAGGATCTGGGCGCACACCATTGGCGTCAAAGATCATGCCCAGAAATGCTACTTGCTCAACAGCGAAACAACATTTTTCCTTGTTAAGGGTTACTGCTCTTTGTTCCAGTCGGTCGAGCACGTTACGAAGGCGGTTGTCATGTTCCACTTTGTTCTTGCCGTACACCAGAATGTCGTCCATGTAGTTCAGTACGCCGTCTAGGCCTTCGACGACCTGCGAGAACTTTCTTTGAAAAATTTCTGGTGCGGATTTGATCCCGAACAGCAACCTGTGGTAGCAGTACCGCCCATACGGCGTTATAAAAGTGGTGAGCTTTTGACACTCTTCGGAAAGCTTTATCTGGTAGAATCCAGAATTCGCGTTCAGTTTAGAAAAGACCTTGGCTTCCTGGAAGCTTCCCATAACTTGCTCTACCGTCGGTAGCTGATGACGCTCGCGTCTGACAAATTGGTTCAATTGAGTTAAGTCGACGCATATCCTTACTGCTCCAGACGGCTTCATTACGGGGACAATAGGAGTGCACCATTCTGTCAGTTCTTCAACCTTTTGTATCATTCTATCTCGTTCTAGCCTGTCCAGTTCTTGCTTGACTTTTTCATTCATGGAAATAGGAATCCGTCTGGGTGTATACAGGGCGTACGGTGTGGCATTCGGAACGAGATGTATGGTATTTTCCCCAGATATGGAACCCGTGCATTGGAATACCTTAGGATACCTGCTTACGATGTCATCAGCAGTTCCTAAGTCATCTAGGAAGCGAACAATTCCTAGGGCTTTGATAGCTGGTAGTCCCAACAAGGGTGTGCGCAAGTTATGCACGACGTAAATGGTCTGCTTCGAATGGATGTCTTTCCAAGCTACTTCAGTGTCAAACTTTCCGATCGTATGAATGCTTGCATTGTTCGGTCCTTTAAGATCACCTGCTTTGAGCAGAGAACACGGAAGTGAAGGAAAATTTTCCCCGACAACTGTCACTTCGGCTCCCGTATCTACTTTCATGCGGAGCTTATGGTCGTTTATCAGTACTGTGACGAAGTGCTCAGATGGTGTGTTCGCCGATTGCTCGACCGTGCCAAGGAATTTATCAGGTTCGGCAATGTCGTCAAGATTCCTGTCTGCTTGCCTATTTTTTCGGCACGCCTTTTCGAAGTGGCCCAACTTTCGGCAAAACCTGCATCTTTCTTGTTTCGCTGGACAACTGCTTCTCAGATGAAATGTTCCGGCGCAGAAACTGCAGAACTTTCCACGATAAGCTGGCTTGTAAACGCGTGTAAAATTTTTGCTCTTTCCAGGGCTTTTCTCGGACTTTACTGCGCTGACGCAAGCTTCTGGGATAATGCCCTTGTGCTCTTTTAGCTCGGCTTGCTGTTTCTTTACCGTTTCGCTTGTACGCGCTTTTGCCAAAGCAGTGCTCAGCGTGAGATTAGGATCCATCTGTAGTTCTTCCGAGAGAAGCTGGTCTCGTAGTCCTACTACAAAGCGGTCTCTTATTAGGCATTCCTTCATTTCTTTGAACTCGCATCTGTCTGCTAGCCTGTTAAGCTCGGTTGCAAACTGGTCTACTGTTTCTTGCAGTTGTTGGCGGCGTAGATTACAGCAAGCACTCTTGTAGACTGTGTTCTTGGTATGGACGAAATCGCCCTTAAATTTTGACTTTACGAGGTTGAAGTTCTCCATTTCTTCGTCTTTCACGTTTAGCGACCGAAGAATCTCCCGTGACTTTCTGCCCATAGTATAGAGAAGAGCCCTTACTTGTACTTTGTCTGGTTTCTCGTGTAGTCCGGATGCGAGTCTGTAGTCGTCGAATTCGTCCATCCAGGCGGGCCAGTCCGCAGCATTCTGGAAGTCGAAAGGCCTAGGAGGCTTGATTCCTGCCATGCTGAAGCGTTGCTTGACGATTGTCACTGGAAGGACTTGCTCTTGTGGAAGCAGGCGCTCGTTTGCTTGTTGACGGGCTGTTGCAGCGCTACATCGTAGTCAGCTTTGACATAGCCACTTCTGACACCATGTCAGACAGTCAGACAGGCGCTCATCGTTCCATGACCAAGAATGAATCCTTTTTAATGTACAGTCGTGAAATATATACAGCCAGAATGGTCACCTGACTTGTGTGAGAACTGGTTAAAAGAAATGAAAGCATAGCGCTTATCTTAGCGCGTGTCTGTGGCTCAGGCAAACACAGAGTGCGTACGAGGATGACGTCACAGCACCACAATTTTTTTTTGTCTCTTTGTTTCTGGTATAATATTGAAAAAGACGAAAGCCGACGTCGACAAGGATGGACAGTGGGTCTGAATATGGTATGAATGTTGAATGTTCTTTTTTTTGTCTCTTATCATTTTCCGCACAGCATTATGCTACATAATAACATCACATGTCATAGCTAAGTGCTGATTTCAGTCTGTTATGAAGTATGACCGATTGGGGAAATTTTCATACTTCTATATTTTCACTCAGAACTGAAGTGTCAAATTTCCAGAAAACGTTTAACTCCGTGCATCTGTTCAATGGCTTGCATACTTGTGATCTGGCTGCATACTGTGGCTGGCAAGGCTCTTTGGTTTTGACTGGTGCAACAAAACTTTGGACCAAGCAACCTTCCCACAACCTGCCTTATGCAGGGTGCAGGCAGCTTTTCGACTTTTACAAGCCTGTGCATATCCTAACCTTGCCGTTCTTCATGCAATATACCCTGAAAAGTATCCCAGTGCAGACTGCCCTGCCTGTGGACTAAGGGCAACATTGGATCATGTGTTGTGGGAGTGTGAAGCTATCGGCTCCTCCTTCGGCGAGGATACGTGGGCTGTGCTCTTGGGCAGCCCCGAACTCAACGACCAAACCTTGGCCATCCAGAGTGCCCACAATCGGGCCGTCAAGCTCGGCTTGGCGTTCCCTACATGGGATTAGCCGGGTGGCACGGGGTCTCCCCTGCGTCTTCTCTGGACCTAATAAAGTTATTTCACTCACTCACTCATGCAAGAAGCTTTGCTTAAGGTAGTGTACATACAGAGGAGCCTCCGTGCAAAATATTAGGTTTGAAATATGAGTGGAAACATTGTGAAAAGCTAGCAGAAATAGCCGTTCTTGATACTGAAACTGGGGGGAAAAAAATTCCGCCTCATTTACACCCTGTGAAAGTGGATGTAGAGCGAAGCTGTTGCCGACATTACACCAACATCACCACCACAAGGCATCACACCGTCGAGATCGATGTAGCGTCTGCGACCACATTCGTGCCTTGACACCACGTTCCATGTTCGCAGCATCCATGCACGTAAACCATGTTCACGAAGTGAAACATCACTGTTAACTTTTTACCTTAATGTTGATTACGGTCGCAGCACACATTGTGCAACAAATGCAAAGGGCAGAGCGCCCACACGTCAAGGACAGAGTGCTTAGAAAAAGTTTACTTCAACAAGAGATAATATGAACACTGAGTCACAATCACGGCACAACTGCATCAGGACGATAACATATACAAGAAGCGAAGATGACATTGTGCACATATGTTCATCATGTGCACATGCAGTTGTGTGCAACTGCAGCATACATCCTCTTTCCAGTAGGCCCTCCACCGGGTGCAAATGCGTTATTGAAATAATTCTATTTTTCAGAGTAAAACGTCACAAAATTTGTAAAGTATGACTTACACACAACCTACAGACATGATAGCATCTGACTGTATTTTGAATATATGAGAAAACTTAATTCTGTTACGTGGATACTCAAAAGAGCCCTTTTCCAGCTGCCATTTCCTTTTTGGGGAGCACAGACCAAGAACTTCCAACCAACTAGAGGCCAACTAACAGCTTAGCTGTCAAAAAGAGACACCATCATTACTGCATGCTCACCAGAAATTACACATGACCTAGAATGTGTGGCTCTTTGGCATGACCTCTGAGATCAGGTAGTAACTGCTGCAGCTCACAGCACACTGAAAACTCTCTGAGGCAACGTGCTGGGACTTAGTCACAGCTGCTAACCAGCAGGTGCATGTGTCATCTACTTATGTGCTCTTTAGAGGCTTCTAGTAAAATAGTTACACAATTGCCAGCTTTGCAGCTGTGCTAAGATTGCTTCATTGGTACGTGCTACTCACTTACAACCTGTTTAGCCAAGTGAAGTTTCGTTGCACTTGGCATTTAAGGCCAACTTGCACCTATTTCTATTCATACTGTCGTATTCACATTCATTGCTTCTATTTCTATTCAAGGATTAAAGATTGTTTGAGCTCCATGTATATGAGAGGCAAATCTTGCATGCCAGAATGTTAAGAAAAGGTGCTTGTAAGTTCTGGAAATCTTTATGACAGATTGAGTTACGAATGGTAAACAAATGTTGAACAAATATTTTGTGCAGGTGCTGGTCTTTTGACAGATGGCAACTTTTACCAGCCTCATGAGGCGACTGACGAGGAGCTGTTGGTCGTGCACACACCCTCCTACATCAGCAAGCTTAAAGTCAGTGCCTGCACTTATAATAATGACCTGTGAAAGTGTACGATACTAGCATTTAAGGTAATGTGTTGTGATTTCATGAAAGCGTCTCTGACTGAACTCAGTCCAGCTTAAGGTAATCTCTTAGCACATATAATTGGTATGCTGACATGGGTAATACGTTATGCTAATGGTGATTAATTGATGAGGGAAACAGTGAAGCATGTAATATAAAGAGAAGGTGGACAATCTGAGTTATTTAGCCCTCAGTAGTGCTCCAGTAAGAAAGCGTTCATAGATTTTTGTGTGGAATGGCATTCATGTGCTTCGCTGTTTCTCATATGTTTTTGTCAGTTCATTTTAGGCATATTGACAGGTATTTCTAGCACTTTTTATGTTTTTGTTCACATGTGCTTGTGTGCTATGTTCTGCTTAATTTCCCATGCTTCAAAAAATAAATCTTTGGTTGGTTTATTTTGGAAACATGAAAAAAGCTCTTCCTTTCAGCTGTGTCACTGATGAGATAAGTGCAGCTGGATATTTTGGTGTGACCCAAGAGCATAAAGCATTTCCCAGTCATGTGTGTAGGTCTAACGTTACTGGAGATAAATGTTTCTCGCTCCCTCCCTTTTGACTTCTTTATTGAGTACTCAGGGCTGTTACTATTTCAGGTTCAGTGCTGATTTCCCTTGTGCATGTATTTTTTTCATTTTATTTTACCACATAGTGTGTGTGGCTTCTTAATTTTAAGTGCAGTATCTTTGCACTTTTGCTTGACTCCTTCTGTGTCATGCTAATAAGCCCAAACCTGACCAAAAATGGCCAAACTATTTTGAGACACCATAGTTGCCATCTTCCGCAAGAATAAATTTGCTCCTGCTTGTACTGCCTGACTGATTGTGTACTGCCATCTACCAGACAGATAAACCACCGAGATAAAACCAGCTCGTCCATGAGATTGTAAGAAAATAAAAAGTACCATTGATGGGTGAGCTCATCCTTGGCTGTTTTTACCAGAAGCAAGTGGATGAACCCAGCTTGTCCATGGCAAGAAAGGGGTTAATCTTACGTTTTAAAATAACTTACAGCCATTAAACTTATTGAATAGAATAGTATAGAGTGCCTCGAAATTGAATGTAGGAATGCCTGATGCAGTGTAACGCAATGTAATCAATATAATTCCAAGCCCACTTGTTCACAGACTTTGAGTGATCTGCCAAAATTATGAGTGTCCACTCCTTGAGACAACTAAACCATTTACGCCATCCGCATCCAAGCAAAAGTTAAAACCCAATAGGCATGCATTTTCATCGGGGAAATGAGCATCTTTTGCATAGGAACCAAGAAATGAAACCTGCTGCCATACAAAACAGAGCTAAAGAGACAAGGACAGACATAAGAACAACAGTGTTCTTGTATTTTTGGCGCTATTTAGTGTCCCAGTATGACAGACGAACTAGCCTGAACTACCACCTTTGCGTAGAGTGTAGTAGCTGGGAACACGTTACGTGTATTGTCATGGAGACTAGGCCTTAGCAGCACTATAACTGGAGAAATACATCACCAAGGCACATATTAGCAACGCTCTACCATTTATTGCTTGCAGGAGGGAAGAACAACTCACAACATCAAAAATTGAAAGTTTGCCGGTGTGTTATGCAGCCTTTTCTGTTTGGTGTGCAGTGGAGCGCATACGTTGCCACGGTGACGGAGGTGCCTTTCATGGCCATGCTTCCCAACTGCATGGTTCAGAGACGGGTGCTCAAGCCCTTTCGCTTCCAGACTGCTGGCACTGTTCTGGTCAGTATGGTGCCCTACTACCCGCCCATCTAGCATGACTGTACATCCTGAAAAGTATCATGCATCTCATAGAAGCTGTTAAACATTTTGTTAACACTACCTGTCAGCGTTGTTGCAACTGGGAACTTTGTTGCTGACCATGGAATGAGAAACTGACCTTTTGGCATCTTGCAGACATCGTGATCGAAATGCGGGATGTTTTCAGGATGAATGTGAAGAGGGAAGTGTAGGGAAGTTAAGCGGAATAGCGTCAAGGTTGCTACCCTGCTCAAGGGAAGGAGAAGGAGGGAATAGAAAGCTGAGAGAGAAAGACAAGGTTCTTTGAACACACGCACATTAACCCTTTGAGGGTAAATCTTTTTTTGCCAAATGCAATGCTATGCAGGGTCAATTTTTTTATGCGTTGCATATTACAATCACTCAGTTCAGCCCTTGGGCGCCGCCGGGCAGCCACCATTGACCTTTAGCGCAACCACGTGACGTGACGTCACGACAGCCGGAGGAAAAGCTGGGCCCCAACTGGCGCGGTCGCGCGCGGCTGCAGCCGCCACCTGACCGCGCAATATGCAAAGCATTCTTGGCTTAACTAAGCTAAGCCTGGCCATTTTTATTTCAGGGTTAAAATCTTCAGACTGACCTATTTCGAAAAGCATTTACCACAGTTTTTTAGAAGTGACCATAAAGTGACAAAAAAAGATTTTCTCTAGGTAAAGAGGCATTAGTTATTAATGAATACAGGTAGGCTTGCATAAATACTAAAGATAAAATAAAAAAGTAGATACACTGAAACAGATATACAGTCGAACCTGGATATATCAAATTCGGATATGTCAAATTATTGTCTACATCGAACAGCTGTAAAATCCCATGCAAAAGTTTACTTATTAGGCATACATTGAACTCCCGCTCACCGAAACATTCTCTGTACATATTGAACGCTGTGCCATGCCTCTCATCCTCTCATCATCACAAGGTGCCAACAGAACAAGTTCTGGCATAGGACTGCAGTGACAACATGCTGCTTTCATATTTTGATTAGAAAAGCTAATTCAAAAGGTATTTGCAGTTCAAAGTTGAAAAGTTATTTTAATTGCTAAACTAGCCAGCAGTCACGTCAGGTGTCTTTGACATCTACAAGTCCAAAAACAAGAAAGGGGCTGACAGATGGAATAGCACACTGTGGTATAAAGTTCGTAAACAGAGATAAGGTGCCTCAGAAAGGCTGGCCAGCCTTTCTGAGGCACTTTATACCACAGTTTGACATCTACAAGAATTGCATGTTTTGCAGCACAAACTCCTTTCAGGGAAGTGGTTTGCAATCCTGTTTGCGATTGTTGCAAAGTCATCCAATGCGATTTATTTGCAGAGGCATTCAAGTAATTTGACCAACTTCGTTGGTCCTATCAGGACTCATCTAACAGAAGTCGACTGCCTAAGCCTTGCCTTGCTCAGGGCACGTCCACTTAATGTGAATCCTGAGACCAACCCCACTTTCACGGTTTTAGTCCCGGGACCTCAGCAAAAATAAATTGCTATTTTACTTACCATTCTCCCTCAAAGCATTCCTTAGCCATTTCAGTGTCACTGACATGCCGGTATATTTCCACATTTCCGTCCTGCCATGTCACTGGTCTACCTGAAAATTCTCCACTCTTTACACTCAGACGTACACAGTAACACGAAGTTGGTGAGCACAGAGGAGGCTCTGCCTCTCTGCCTCCTCTGTGCTGGTGTATATTTCTAGAAGCACATTTCCTCCGCTCTCTGTGTTTGCTCAGTCTGGTTTTTGTTAGCGGCTGTGGAGCATGCCCCTTCATGGGCGTGGTTGGGCTGCACAGCACACACATTTTAGCAGATGGGAGAAGGGACTCTCCGATTGTAGAGGCAAGCAGTAGAGTGTAATGCTCGTTCAAGGAGCTAAGGGCAATACCACAGCAGCCCACATCATTTTTGAGGAATGCAAGCAGTGTGAGATTGACCAAATAATAGATTTGTTTAAATAGAAACAGCAAATTCGTAGGCTGCCTATATTGAGACATTCTTACTCGATGGCTGTTAAATATTGTGTGTAAGTGACTTCCTCCATGTGTTTGTTTGGAAACAGGATCATCTGCACTACAGCTGGGGTTCTCCAGAACCAAATACATTCATACATGTCTCCATTTGCATCAGTCTTTCACACTGTGGACTTCAAAAACTGTTGTTCCTTATACATTTGAACCTCGATGTAAAGAAATCTGTATAATTGGCACTTTGCTTCACTAAATCGAAATTTCATTATATTGAGATTCAATCTGTTGTGCTAAGTTGTAGACTGATTTTTCTTGCATGAAAGGAGCTGTACAACTTTCCAAATTATCGAGCAGTCAGAAAAGAGCGAATTTCAATGGTTAAAATATTTCATTTTGTGGAACTTGAGAGTCGATGAATAAAGCCACGGTTTCATGCCGTGTGGATGATATCTTCACATTGGCAGTTCGAAGTGAATCCGACAAAGCTTTCGTATCTGCTCAGCCACCACAGTTAGTGATAGTGTGAAGTTAGTCTGATAGTGTTGCCCGCTGTGGGACGACACTATCACAGAAGATTGCAGGCAGAGGGAAGCAAGTGCTTTCTGTCTGCCTCACGTTTCAATGTGTCTCTGTCCGAAATTCGAGATTATATGTGACCTCCAGCACTAAACCTGTGGAAAGTGTGGGGTTCTCACCCGTGCTCTTGGGACAAAGGAACGACAACACAGTAGTGCAAACAATCACAAGTGCATTTATTGCACCAAGCTTTCATAGACGAACGCCTGCTAGCCGAGTCGCTATCTACAAAATGTGCCAATGGGCGCTTGACAAATCTAGGAAGTCCGACTCACGGCGACCAGATAGCGAGCGAATATGTTCACCCCATGCTGGACACCAACGCCTGGTCGTTCGCGTGTATGCGGTCACGCGAACGGTGGCGCGTTCGAACGAGGCCTCGCGACACAGTCTCGCAGAAGCGTGGATCGGCGCACGCGCGGAACGTCCGCACCGCCAGCCGATCGCGAGCCAAAGAGGAATTCAGAGTCTTCACCTTTTTGCGCTCAAGTAACCTCGCCGTTAGGTGGCGTTAGGAGAGCCAGACTCGTGCCATCTCTCGCAATGCGCTTCAACCAGACCGACTGCCGCTGGCACCAAGCGACGCGGCAAAGCCAGATTACAGGAGACGAGAGCTATGTAGGAAAACAACATATCAGGGGATGCGTGAGAGTCGCGCACCCCCACATCTCCCCAATCTTAAATCACTACATATTCCGGCGAAACATGTCACACAGTCTAACATCAACACGTGCTTCACGAACAAGGTAGTACATGCAATAGTGGCCGCGCCGAGAAAATGTCCACACGCTGTCCATAACATGCGAGCCGACATTGTCCTTGGGTACACTGCTAGCGTCCGCTGGTAACAGCAGCAGCTCTGCAGACTCGACGGCACGATTCCAGGCCAGGACTACGGGAACGGCGACGCAGTAGTCGGTATGAGCAAGCATCGCTCGCGCCGACGCGCCCTGCTGGCGAGAGCCGCGCAGTAGCTGTTGGTGACCGCCGGCTATTTTCTCTGCCGCCGAGGGTTGCGAGCCGGATACAGGCGGCCGCCGAAGTTGCTGCGCTGAACTGACCATAGCATCACCATTGCCCGGAATAGCTCGATCCTAGTCCGGGGCAGCAGCGCAGACGATGTGCAGGTGACAGCAAACCAGGGTGATTCCACTCACGCTGCGTACACTCAATGCACTCGGCAAACACTAAAGTAGTGCAAGGGAGAGGAACGCGGTCACGCGAACGGTGGCACATTCGAACGAGGCCTCGCAACACGGTCTCGCAGAAACGCGGATCGGCGCACGCGCAGAACGTCCGCGCCGCTTGCGAATCTCGAGCCAAAGAGGAAGAGTCTTCTCCTTTTTTTGCGCCCAAGTAACCCCGTTGTTTGGTGGCGTTAGCAGAGCCACACTCGCGCCATCTCTCGCAATGCACTTCAACCAGACCGACTGCCGCTTCCACCAAGCCACGCAGCGAAGCCGGATTACAAGACACGGGAGCTATGCGGGAAAACAACATATCAGGGGACGCGTGAGAGTCGGGCATCCCCACAAAAGACAGTGCACATAAAGCCATGGCCATCTCGGCTCGCCCAGCCTTTGCACCCGCCGCATATCACCTCCAAAATAGTACACGCATGCGCATATGTGCTCAGCTGCACTGACACCCATGTGCAGCCATGGCTGCGCCAGAGGAATTCGGACCCGCGATCCCCCGCTCCCCATGTGAAAATGACAGATGAGTTTGGAAACACAGAAAATTTTCCTCGGCCAGGAATGGAAGGTGCAATGCCCTTCATTGTTGCCTCATCAGATTTTTTTAAGAGAGAGAAATTGCGATTTGTTCTTAGTTGGCAAGAGAAAGTTTATTGCATCCAAGACACGTTTGACCGGGCATCGCTCATCATCGTTGTCCAAGGCCTCTTTATCATTGTCTATTGTGTAGAGCATGTCATGTTCGGTTTAGTGCATGGCTTTTGACATCTTGAATTTTTCAAATGCCCTGCACACTGGACTTTGGCATGGTATAAGGACAAAACATATTACAGTTTTGGTTTCATACTCGACTCTAACATGTGTGTCATAGTTCAGTGAATTCTTCAGGAACATATGTGTGCACTAGAATGAAGTGAATACAGCACGTTGAAATTGAGGACATCTTCGACGCTGTGGTTCATGCATAAAATTTAGAACTGGAAACCTTGCCCTCAATTTTTCTTGCTATTAGCTAACCTTTTATTGCTATAGCAATTACGTGGACACTCCAGGTGGATTTCTGCCATCGCCGTTGCCGTGAGGTTCTGTATGAGTAAAAGCGTGTGAGGGTGAGCTGGCGAATGTGGTTGAATCTCGTGTGCATGAGCAAGGAACGTGGCCCGGATGCATGCCCTCTTCTGTGGCACGCGAGGAAGGGGGATGAGGTGAGGGACGAGGGGTGCTTTTCTCCTGTGGCAGCTACAGAGCCTTGACGTCCTCCTCGCCTGCTGCTCCATACAGAGTGGACACAACCGTGATGTCTACTATGGCATAGGTCACGCGAATCATGGACGCTGTAGTAGATTCCTTTGGCGGACGCCGTAGAGATGCATTGCTGGTGCTCCTGTGTCTTGAAAGGGGTCTGCGAGGTGGCTAAAGTGCATGTCCACGTGGGCCTCACCTTCAAAGCAATTTGTGATGTTTGCAGAGTGCACATAGTGTCAGTAACTCCATAAAGCGCTGTGCTTTCTATGTTTCGTATGCGTTGAAGCAACAGATGCACAGAGGTCAATTGCGTCGCGGCTGCTGCCGCGATTCCTAACTCTAGCTTTTTCACAGGCAGTTTCCACTGTCATAAAGCAATGTGTGTTCATGTTTGCCTGTGCGCACATGACACCATGCTGGTTAATTTAGTTAAAAATGTTCACGGGCTAGTTGGTTTGAATCCATGATTGAGTGTGTAAGCGCGACTGAACAAGGACGTAGAAAGAAGCAGACACGACAGCACTGTCTCTGCGTGTCTGTTTCTATGTTCTCGTTAAGTCACGTTTACACATTCTATCATTGTTAATTTAGTTAGCAAGCAAATTTTCACAAGTTTGTACGGCTGGTAAGACTACTATCCTTACTTTGTACAGCTATCTACTAATTTGCTATTGCAATCGGTGCTTCGCCTTTCTGGCGGAACTGCGAATTTTTTGCACCAGGTAAACGCACATCAGTTTTCGAACGGATATCTTACAATACCAGACTAACAATAATGTTGTTCTTTAGTTGGTATCCTTTCCTTAATAGCTCCCTCACAGTCCAGCTATTCATTTCACATGTATGCATCAATAAACGAATCTCACGGACAGCTTTTGAGCAAGAAGAACCAGGACAACTGAGAAGCTTTATTTTTTGTTAGTAACAACCATATGAAGCCAAGGGAATTGTAAGCGATGCTTTTCCTTCACTTCATCGTCTGTTGCATTTATTTGGCAGTTACAAACAGCTTTTGTACATCAAGAGGGTGGGGACTTCTGCAAGGATGGAAACTTGCAGTGCGCTGCCCTACAAAAGCACAGTTGCAGTGTGGCTAGATGAATGAGCACAAATTGCAGGCTGCACAGCTTGCCCTGGATCATGGCTGGGCAATCCATCTCGGCGGTGGATTTCACCACGCAAGCGCCCGCCGAGGTGGCGGCTTCTGCTGCTACGCCGACATCACCCTCGCTGTGCGCGAGCTACAGCGGCATGGCAAAATCAAGCACGTCATTGTGGTCGACTTGGATGCACACCAGGTGTGTCTTGTCTGATGAGACAGCTGCGTAAATGGACAGACTCAATAATTATTTAGGTGCTGGTGTTTTCCCAAAGTACAAATTTAATTTCGAAGTAACACATTAGCAGGCTCTAAATTCAAGTGATCTTACAATAACTTTAATCTGAAAATTCAAAAAGAAAATTGGGAATTATGCTAATTTATAACTTTAATTAGCATAATTAGTGTTCCCCCGGCAACAATGCCTCTTCATCCCTGTAATTGTCCCTTAACAATACCTCAGAATCAACACCGATGTGGTCTGAATGAGAGTTGATAAGTACTTTTGGAATTTCTGCATCGTCCAAAAAACATGTGGGCCTTGCAGCAGTCCTTCATGTTGGAAAACAAGGGATTGCGACAGTTAATATAGTCACTGAGTTGCCTTTTTAAACTGGCAAGCTCTGTCGTACCATCTGTACTGTAAAAAACAGAACCTACCATAAAATTTTTGTTTGACCAACCTCTGAGTAGGGTGTGCAACCAGTCTATGAATGTCTCATATTTAGTACTTTCCTCAGGCATGGCCAGGGGTGTGCATTGGGGGCCAGACAGTATACTCGAGCACGGCACTTAAAGGCTTAACGAGCTGACTCACTCTGATCCAGACCCACCTAAGAGTCTGTGCCATGGATGACCTCTGTGGCTCCAAGGGAGTTCTTTAGAAGAGTTTGCAGTTGGGCTAGTTGGTACGGTCTCCCTTTCTTGTCCCATTCTTTGTGCTCTTTTTGTCTTTAGAGTCCAAGGGAGTGTCAATCTGAGCATGAGTGGGCCCGAGGAAGTCTTAAGTTGGTGCGAGTCACAGTTTGAGTAGGTAAAAAACATGCGTTGTGAGTGAATCTGTGCGAATTCTGTTCATTGTGCCGATCTGTGCATAGCCGTGCCCTTATGTGCCAAGTGATTGATCAAATTATTTTCAAGCAGCAGCTGTAGTTGTAAATCGATTATATTTTCACCAATCGCTTATGAGCTAGGTTAGACATCTTCATTGTCCAGCAAACAATACATAAAGAGCTCAACAAACTCATTCATATTTGTGAAATCTTGCAAAGAATAGTGGAAAGAAAGTAACAGAAAAGCACTTGATTAATATACTTTTTCTTTTGTAAATGCTTGATTTTTCTTCCAAGGCTGTAATTGATAAATGGAATCAATAACCTTTCTGAGTAATGCAAGTGTGCTAATAACCGGTCACATTTATTCTTCGATGTGTACGAGAACAGTGGCTTGAGCTGATGGTTGGGACTAAATTCTAAAACATACAACGCAGGGCAATGGATATGCACGTGACTTCCTGGGTGACAAAGATGTGTACATAATGGATGTCTACAACAGAGCGATCTATCCAGGTGACGAGTACGCCAAAGGTACGCAGAAAAGGACAGCTGTAGGATTTTCAACTTTTGGTACCTGGGGGGGGGGGGGGGTTGCTCCCTTCCCCGGCTTAGTGTGAAAGAAATAGTAAGGGCAAGAAGGCAGTGAAGGCTTTTTTCATTGTGGTGATTGCTCTCTTGTCCTGCATTTTTTTTTTTTCATCTTTTCAACACCTCTGTAACATGGGTGCGCATGTCATACGGTGCACTTTCAATTGCGATCGAGCTTGATCGGGATCAAATTTCACGGTTGCGATTGCCTCCTTTGCACAAGCTGTAGGATGAAGGCAATCGTGGTTGACAATTCCAGTCTGAATCGGGCTAAGTCATCATCAGAAGGCGTCATGTGACACCGGCATCAGTTGCCTGTCCTGCACTTCTGCATTTAGAGTTGAACCTCATTACAGCAAAGTCACAACTAGCACACAAATACCTTCATTATATCCAATATTCATTACATAATGATACAGGCAATAAACATTTTGGATTTATTTCACTATATCCAAGAACTCATTATCCATGTTCATTACATCAGAATTTGACTGTATAATCAAAAGCAAAAGGTGGGTACTATCTCTCATTGCATAGCTTGCTGCTTATGCTTTGAACTCTGCACCATCGCTGGCTGCTTTGAATGTCTCCTATTGCGTTGCGGGGCGAGGTCAGCCCCTGAAAGGGAAATACATTAGGACCTCATTATAATGAAGTCCCGTCTGACATGAAAATACCTTCATTGTATATAATATTCATTATAAGTATAAGTTTGTTGCACTCGATATTGGCAAGAAACATTTTAGGTGTACTTCACTAAATCTGATAATTTGTTATATTCATGTTTGTTACTAGTATAGCTGCTACCTTGTTCTGGATATCTGGTGCAAGCAAGTGCCATAAATTGAGCCACAAAAGTGCCAAATTTCCTAGAATGGCACACAGAGAACACGAAAGAATTAATGGCAAGCACAGCAGGCTTTATCCAGAGCACTTTATGCTTGAGGCAGGAATGTAGTTTGTGGACAGAAGTTTGGTGAGATCTGTTAAGCTTTCAATATGGCTGCCAACCTAAGGTGATGCAAAAAAGTTTTGACTGCATTTAGCAGACAATGGCCTAGTGCTGTGATATAGTAAGTCACTCAAAAAGAGAGTGATATGCATAGAAAGCAGTTCTGCTTGCAAAGTATTTGTGGTGCTACCAAGCTAAGCATGATTCAGCAAAATTAAAGGTGGATAAAAATGGATAACAGTAAGATGGTTAAACCAAATACAACCTGATTTTCTCTTCAGTTACTGATCTAGTAATTAGTCTCTTAACTTGCTTGGTTTGTTAGTTGTACCTTAGGTTTGTTGGTTGTATCTTAACTTATGCTTGCAAATGTTTCTGGATTTTAATACCGTGTGGTCTTAATTAGTCAGCTTGGCAATAAAGTACCCTCACCAAGGTTATGAAGAAGTGATGCATTAGAAGCCAGCAAACAGATAACATAATTTACTGCCCTTCCCAAGAAAAAGAAGACACTGCTATGCAGCCGAACCTCAACATAATGAACACGGATACTATTTTGAATTGTTGCATGTAATCAAGTAAATCAAACTTTTTTTCACTGGTACATGTATTAGCATGTAATGAGTATACATTGATATAAGTACAAGGTTTGTCCGTAAAGTAATGAGACTCCCTGCTGCGCGACACTGCAGTCACCAGGGAGCATTCAATAGAGCATTCAGTAACCGATTAAATTTTGCTTTCACCTGGGCAAAACCGCTTCTGAGATGCCTGCCTTGGTTAAGGTGCTTTACAAAGACAATGCCCTGTCAAGGGTACAGGTTTTCGGGTAGTTCAGTGAGTTCAGGAACGAACGGGAGACCGTTGAAGATGTGGAGCGATCTGGGTGCCCTTCAACAAGTTGTTTGGACGAAAATGTGGCCAAAGTTAAATATTTCCCGGACTCCCACCATCATTTGAGTATGAGATAAATCACGGAAGACCTCAACATGCGCAAAACAACGGTTCACAAAATTATTTCTGAAAACTTGAACACATGGAATGTTTGTTTGAAATTGGTGCCAAAAGTGTTGAGGGATGGACAAAAACCATGACGAGTTGACTTCCCGTGAGATGTTGGTGCAATTAGAAAGTGAATGGGACTTTTTAGACTGCGTAATAACAGGTGACGAATCATGGGTGTGCCAGTGCGACAGTGAAACGAAGTGCCAATGTTCAGAGTAGCACACTGTGCCCCAAGAAAGCCAGAATATCAAAGGCCAAGGCAAAGACAATGTTCATTGTCTTTTTTTGCAAGCGTGGGGTGGCGCACAAAGAATTTTGTACCTCAGGGACGAACCGTCAATACAGTGTTCTACAAAGAAGTTCTTGAGTGCCTTCACAGAGCCGTCAATAGAAAACTAACCAGAAATTGCCGATCGCTGGAAGCTCTCCCACAGCAATGCTTCAGTCCACACCGCCTTCATTGTGACCGCCTACCTGGCCCAGATAGGGGCTGCAACCTTGCCGCAGCCAACCGCACAACCTCGATTTGAGCCCGGCAGACTTTTTCCTGTCCCCAAAGCTCAGGAGAAGCCTGAAAGGTCACTGTTTGGACGATGTTCCCACCATCCAGTGGGCTGTCACAGAGTCTCTGAAAAAGGCTATGGCAGCTGACTTCCAAGGGAGCCTTTTCAGCATGGGAATTGCACTGGCAGTGGTGTACCGGTGCCCAAGGAGTCTATTTTGAAGAATTATAAAATCTGTACCGATTGGCCCAATAAATTCTTTTTACCAGGCCCTGACACATTACTTTACGGACGAACCCTGTAGTTCTGACTGTGTGTAAAATCAGAAGACTCCTGTTTTTTGACAAACATAATATTGAATGATGTGAATAGACAAAAAGACAGAGCTTAGTTGTTATAACTAGGATGCTTGTTAGGTCAATGTAGCCATTAGAGAATTATGAAAAAAGTCTCAGCTTTGCATGTTAAATGGATTAAAAAATTAATACAGCGAAATCTTGCTTTGTGATGCCCATGGGATATGCATATTTATGGGTATTGTGTATTCTCTTCCGCTGTGGAGCTTAACTTTGTCATGGCACTCACTTTTACTAACGCATATGAAATGCCCATTGCAGGGGCCATTCGGCGCAAAGTGGAGTTGCGGCCGGGCACTTCAGATGAGGCTTACCTAAAACTGGTGGATGAGTGAGTGACTCAAGTGTGCCATGTGCTTCGTCCAGTGCATGCTATTCGCTCATTTCGCTCATTTTTTTGTGCTTGCACTCATTTTTACGCAAAAGCCACTTGCTTTAACCCTTTAGGGGAATCTGACGATCTTAACTCATTATAGAATTTTTTATTTGTGATGAACCCACCGCATCATGGGCATTTTACCACTTCCTGAATGGCTTGTTGCTCATGGAAAATGTTCCAACAGTGTGTTGTTGTTATTTTGTTCTTTAATGCGTTAGAGTTAAGAACAAAGTGGAAAGAACTGTATGTTAAGTGTGGAAAGTCGGTCACGTGGTCTAATATATATATATATATATATATATATATATATATATATATATATATATATATATTAAAATGGCTGAAGTAGGCAAAACCTCTCTCCTTCGTTCTTTTTCTCCCCAGTTCCCTTCCCCACGCAGTAGCATGTCAGCGATGTCTATGTGCCAGCTAAAATTTCTGCCTTTCATTAAAGGGCCCTCTCTCTCTCTGAAGTAGGCAAAGAACACTAATAGCCTTAACAGTGAAGTCTGTGTAATATTTTCCGCAACTTGGATATAGCTAAACCTTGATATAACAAAGTTTGTAAGTTCAGAAATTTGCTTCGTTATATTAAAAGTATGTTGTGTAGAAAATCGTCATGTTATGCAAGTATTTTCAGTCCCCTACCGATTTTTCTTGCACGGAAAGGGGCCGCAGAATTTCCCAAATTATTGGACAATCGAAAAAGCAAATTTCAATAAGAAAACAATTTCTTTTGATGAATTTGGGAATCGGCGACGAATACGATTTCATGCCATGTCAACAATATCTTCACATCGGTGGTACGAATTAAGCAAAGCCAGCCACGCTTTTGAGCACAATTTTCCCGAACGATTGATAGTGTCTGGGATGACGCTGTCATGAAAAGTGCCGGCAGCAGAGAGCAGATGCTTCGTCTGCCTCTCGCTCCAACAAGTCACCGAGACTCGAGATTACGCAACCTCCTATGCTAAACGCGGGAAGATAGCTTACATGATGCCATGCTGTCTATCTCGGCATGCCCACTTTTGGCACACACGGCACATTATCTCTAAAGCAGGGTGTGTGGCTGCGTATGTGTTCAGCTGCGCTTACAGCCATGTGCAGCCACGGCCAAAATGAGCATCAGAAACCAAGACGCACGCCACCTTGCCCCCTCCGCCCCATTGCGCCGCTTGCATGCGTTACTGTGAGCTCGCTCCCCTCTCCTCTGTCCCTTTGCTCGTGCAGGAAAGCGTCACTCATGAAGACAACGCCTTTCTTGTCTCACCCTCGCATGCTTTCACTCAAACCTAAAGCACACAGCGCGCAGGGTGCCATAGAATCTTATCATAGTTGGACTTTACGCAGAACATGATGCCACTTCGGCGATCGCTCATGTCACGTGGCACGCAATTCTTGAGAGGTGCGTTTACGAACAGCCACTTTTAATTAAGTTCTTTGACCATTTGCATCTGCAGAAGTTTCCGTTTATTGTCTCGTTATTTCCGTTATTGTCTATTGAAGTTTCATTATATTGAAATCGCATGCAAACACACTTGATTATATTGAAAGCCAACTGCAACGAAATTCGGGACCACCTAGAAAGTGTAGTTTTAGATAATGTAGATATAGAGGAGCCTCTGTGTAAAATTTGACATGTGAAATACAAGCGAGATTGTCACAAAAATCTTGCAAAAATAGCTCATTTTGATGCTGAAACTGAAAAAAAGAAAACACTGCCATTACCGCTTGCTGGAAGTGACCTCCGCCATCTTGGAGGCCACGCTACTGCATCGCGTAAATACTGCGGCCACCGTGAGGTGGCACGACAAGCCCTCTCCCCGTGTGAGATGCTCGGACTACCTCATTGGTATCTGTGGTTCTCCAGGCATGGCCACGCAAGCTAGCCCGAGCACCCGGTGCCTACGGCTGCTCGCAGCGTGATGTAATATCTCGGATGCAGTGACCTAGGAATTGTGTCATAGCAAGAACACATAGTGCACACATCGTCTGCTTAGGCACTGTTTAAGATTTGCTAACAACAACAACAAAAAAAATCTGTTACAATTACCAGCTCTGCAGCTTTGCCAAGATTGCTGCAGTGGTATATGCTACCCATATATAACAAATTTAGCCGAAGTGAAATTTCGTTGAAGTTGGCCTCTAATTGGTAAAGCATTGCATGCATAATGCAGAGGATATAGTTTTGGCTCCCACCTGCACCAAGTTATCTTTTTGTCCGCTTTCATTTTTTATTACTAGTGGTGTGGGAATATTCGAAATTTTCGGATAATAAATGGAATATTAATAGTCCTATTCAATTCGGTCCTCGAATCAAAGTCACTTTATTCAAAATCCTGAATATTGAATAGTCTTCATGTCGTGAACTGTGCTTGATTAAACATTAAATAGAAGCAAAAAATGTGATAACTGTCATCACATTCAGAGTGGACAAAACATACTATAGTTCACGCTGCATCTCTCAGGGAGCCAGACCTTTCTGGCTGTTCTTGATCACTCGCATTAAAGTGTTTAGACACAGCAATCGCCAATAGATATTGTTTAGCACCTAGGTCCTCTCATCAGATTAAATATGAATATGTTTCATTGCAACATACTTGGTGTGGCACTTGAGTGAAGTGGTACTTGAGTTGAGTGGCATCAACTGCTGTGACTATTCTAGCTAGCGAAAAAGTTCTCTTTTCTTTAGCTCTGCAATCACCACAGATGGGATGCATTTCTGATTTGGTTGCAAAGGTGACACAGGCATTAATTCGCTCACAAGGTTGCCTTTCTAAGCTTTACATGATAATGCAGGACTGTATTTGCTCTGAAGAGCCCGAAGTTTGCTAACAACCTGCTTAGTGGTTCATAATGCTCCATTTGGGATTTTAATAGTTAAATGAGGCTTTATAACGTGCAATGTAATGACAGAAATTTACTGATGCTATACTACAATGTGAAAATTGTTTAATATTAATAGTGAGTTTAGAATAATGCCTGTACAGTATTTCAGTATTCAATATTCGATGCGCTTCACTTGTGGTGCTGTTCGATTCATATTTGATTCGGTCTCAAAAACTACTTATTTGTGCACGCCTATCTTACTGTTTCTACATTTCAATTAAGTCTAACTATTAACATCTCCTCTGCTTTCTCTGGCTTTATTGTCTGTTTTTTTTCTTGTATGATTGTGACAGATAGGCCTTCTTATAATATCTCTCTCCCTTTTTTTTGGCATGCAATCTGATAGAATTCTTGGGATAATTCAGCACTATCATTTGCACTCCCATGTACAGGCTATTGCTTCAGAAAATGTACCTTTTCAGAAAATACCTTTTCAACGCGTAGAGACTCATTTTTTATAATATAACAGTACCAAAATGTCCGCTTCTTCATGATGTGAGATGCTTCTATAAGAAATTTAGAATGTAAAAATAACTCTGCAAGCATTGTACAGCAAATAACAATTTACAAATTTGTATTGCCCACTTCACTTCTGGAACTCTGAAAAAGAGAGAGAAAAAGAAAAGATTAGTTCAAGTAGAAGTAGTGTATCGAATTGTTGTGAAATACACTGTTCTACGATTGATGCCATCCAAACTACTAAAGACTATCAACAGGGCCCGCACAGGGTCCGGTGACCATCTCATCCATACTTTCATCATCTCTGGAGTCGCTGCAACCTAGTCTTCTTCTTCACTGCCGTCTTCTTCAGTAATCATTGTCTTCTTCACTTGAAGAATGAAACACCAAGTCGACATCCTTGTCACTCTCGCTATCATCATCCAACGGATAGAAATCTACCACGCTAACATGCTACACATATGATGCTAAGTTTGTTTGAAAGCGCAGGAAAGTCTCACACAAACAGGGTGATGTCAACACATAAGGAACGCCTGCTACCACCTAGTGTGAAAAACTATGTTCAATAAAACCGTGGAATTCAAAATTGCTACTGCAATTATGTTGTAAATGGCAAACATCCTTTGACGACCTCTGTTTGTGAAAAGCCATTCAGAAAGTGGCATGAAGAGGCGGGCTCATCATGGGCATTGACGAGCTGAGGTCGTCAATGCCCATTATTAAGATGTTAATTCCTGCCTTTATATGTACAGCCACTTGCAGATGGCCCTGGCCGAATTTGACGCTGACTTGGTTGTCTACAATGCCGGCACGGATGTCCTCAGCGGCGACATGCTCGGCCACCTCAACATCTCGGAGAAGGTATGCAGGCATCGGATCAAGAAGATTACGTGATGCTGCCATCATTTTCAGTGCACGCACGAAAGATATTCTATGACATGTACATACATGATGTATGTGGTAGCATGAATTAGCTCTTGGCCATAATTAACCTAACAGCAACAAGCCTTCCTGGCACGAGTTTTGTCAGAAGGCACGGTGTGAATATGTTGAAAAGTTCCAATCGCAAATCACTATTATGACTAACTAGCTTATCTGCTCATTATGATTATTATGCTGGGCAGCAGATGGTGAAGACGTTGGCAGGCAGCAACTTTTCTTGTCACATTTGGCGAGAACAACTGACACCAAAAACAACTGACACCATCGCATACATCGCGGGCCTCACCTTCAGTTTTCTTTTTCTCTTCACTTTTTTGCGGCACGGTGCACTTTCACTGACGGCGTCGCGTGCGAGCTGTTGTGATTGTCTTGTTTCGTGCAGCACACATTTTTTCGCGCTGTGCACGAGTACACCTGACTAGCAGTATAAGTCAATGCTACACAAACATTGAGACAGGCACAAGCAGATCAGAGAGCATGATCCCGCACTGGAACACAATAGAAAATGACGTAGTTTCGGTGTCTGCGTGCATGACTGCACGACATGGGAACAAACAGACGAAACGGAAGTACATCTCTCTTGCTGCGGCGCAAAGTAAAACAGAAACGTGCAGACATTCAGTTTGTGTGTTTTATTATTTCTCTAAGCTTTAATTCGTCTATTCAAGCAATGCATTACACAAATAACAGATGTTGCCTTGAATAATTCTTGAGGTCACGTGTCACCACAAGCGATGTCACAGCGTAAACACAACTACGTAGGCACGCTAGCACGTATACGTCATCCTCTGGCTTGCAATGCGGCACCTACGAGGAGAAGGAAAAATGCCGTTTGGTTTGAAATTTCAGATCTTTTCGTAGCGATGTAATTCTTTGCAGGCATGATCATGATTGCGCAATGTATGCTGTGCACTTGTCAGCTCAAAATGGCCAGACCTGGTGAGGGACCCTTTAAAGTGACAGCCTTAGATCTTTATGTTTCAGGGTCACATTGTGAGGTACAGAAAATATCACGTGACCCAAGAAAGGCCAGAGCGAACCAAGGCATGTCCAGCCATGTATAAGAGATTATTAATAATTAGCAAAGTTACTTAATGATAAATTAGTGATTAGATTAAAGTGGATTAGGGTAGATTAAGGTGTAGATTAAGGTACATGAACTCTTTCCCTACCGTGGGAAAAATAGGTACTTTTCGTAGGCCACACCAGATTTTTTTTTTTCTGAAGGAATTACTGCACTCCATATTTTATGCAATACTGTACATAAAACAAAGGCAGAATGAATGCACTTTTCATGCATAAGTCTTCTGTTAATGAGATGTGGGTCATAACATTGAACAAAGTTTGTAAAGACACGCTTGTATCTACTAAGAAATATATGTAACAAGAATTGTATTGCGGTCTAATAGGCACTGTCTCCGATAAAATATAAATTTTTTATTGAACAGGTATTCCACTACAAAAATTGAACTGCAAGCACTACAGTTGTTGTGCTGAGCTGCAGCTGCCAATGTTCTGGGCTCGTTTGTGTCGTCCCTCTCAGAGTCAAAGTCCGATGAAAAAGCAGCATCCTCAGATTGCTGCTGCTTGATTCATTGATAAAACCAGCCGCAGACGCAGCGGTATCACGAGATCTGCGATCTTTTGAAGTGTGTGTGCTGCTCCCGGAGGTGACCATTTTCCCTTTCTACATTGACAATCGCGAAAATTCGGAGCGCGTTCAAAAATTATTGCCAATGACGAGAAAGTCAAACTGCTTAGAAAACAGTAATATACTTCTCCTTCACGTCCGATAGTGCAATGTGTCCGTGAGTGGCACTGAAGGACTCAAAAACGGCGTTTCAGACCACCAATAGCGGGCACTCATTTCTGCTTTCTACTTTGATGATCACGAAACTTCGGATCATGTTCAAAAATCATTATCTGGCAGGAAAAATGCAAACTGCTTAGAAAACAAAAATATAGTTCTCCTCCTTCACGTCCGATAGTGCAGTGTGTTCATGAGCAGTGCAGAAGGTCATGAAAGCGGTGTTTAACACTATCGTTAGTGGGCTAACGATACCCAATGAGCATGGTAGGGAAAAAGTTAAGGTGGATTAGGATCGTTTAAGTTGTATGAAAGAGGATTAAAGTGGATTAAGGTGGATTGAGGTGGATTAAGGTGAATTACAGTAGGCTTTACAAGGCTTTTGCCTTCGAGTCTCTTAGGCGATAGCTAAGGACACCTGAGAATTTTTGAGAAGTACTGTATGCAAGAATACAAACAAATTCAAAACGGTATAAAGTGACGATATGCCGAGTCATAGTAGCTGATGCATTAGGTGCCGACAATTGGTTATTGCTTAGAAGATGTATTGGAGAGAATCAGGATGCTTGTACTCGTCTGGGAAACCTCATAAGAACAAAAAAGAAAGTGGAATGCTTGACAGTAAACCATGAGGCTTATAGCGCATGTAAAGACAAGGATGAAAGGAAGACGTGGCACACACAGGCGCTAACTTGCAACAATCTTTATTTTGAGCAAATGACCCATACATATATACAACTTTTTCGCGTACATGATCATACATGCGTTGTTTGCAAAAATTCTTTACACACCATTGCGCAGGTAAGCTAACTCTTTGCAGGAAGGGGCAGTTGATGGTTTTGACACACAGTTTTCCCCAAGCCTATCAATCATTTCTGCTTCGATAATTTCGTGAGTTAATCTTCCTTGGGCTCTTCCCACAATGGAGCTGTTTCTGTATGCTGGAGCACATGTCGAGTTGTCACCATCATCCACCCTGGCAACAGCGCACTTGCAATGCCTGCAGTCAGCATCAAGGAACCCACCCTGCTTTTCTGCTACATTATGCCGGTGTTCCTTTAAACGCTCGTTGAGGAACCTTCCGCTTTGCCCCCGTAATTTCAAGTTCAAGAAATTAGGAAAGAATTCGCTTGCAGCCATTCAATTGAGTAATATGTATGAACGTCAGACAGAGTGCGTGTGACGCAGCTTATGATGTGCCAATTTAGGGAAAACTGCAAAAGTGGCAAATAATGTGTTGATGCGGTGGTCGAATCGGCAGCTGGCATCATAAGGGAAAATCTGGCTGTACTGTTGGAAAACTGGCCAGGTGGCAACCATAGCACTGACTGTGTATACCGTTCTCATGCATCAAACTATACATACTGTGTTGTGGTGTCTCTCTCTTTTAAAAACATGCACTTCTTGTGCAGTACTCGCAGCAGCTCCTACCCATGTTGGCAGCCCAGGAGCCCAAATGACTCGCATTAGACTTTTGCACCTGTAGCATCTGTTAGGAGGAATATGCACATAACAATGTCCTCTCATTTTGTAAGCAGGCATGTTAATTTAACCTTACAACACTGCACATTCCATTACAGTACAGTCCACTTATGATGATACATATTCGCAAAACACAAGATTGTTATGACCATATGCTATCTGGACTCTCCACTGGCGCCCTAGAAAGACACTGGTGTAAAGGCCTCAGTACCTATTTTTGGCTATCACCACAAGAGTCATCTTTTCCATTCTTTGCATGCCAAACAAGTTTTCCTGCGCTGTGAAGCTTGTCAAGTTTGACAAATTTTTCATAAAATTTTGATCTTCAGGGTTAGTTTATGATTATCATGCAAGACAAAAGTGCTTCCAAAAGAATACATTTTGCCTAGTGGTGGCCAATTCTAGCATGATTACCCTTTTGTGTAGGCAAATGTCAGCTTTTTTTTCCTGCTGCATTGTTCCCACCAAGTGTTCTATGTGCAATAGTTGCAGCTACAAGATGTCACAAAAGCGTGCTTTCAAGTAATCTCACAGTATGCTCATCTCGTGCATTCAGAAGTTTCTCAAAGGGGACAGTGCACATCTTGCAGTGTGTGCCGCTGTGACGTCGAGGCATCCTAAATATTTCTGTTCAACTTTAGTGTGTGGATGGAGCCAACTTTGATGGTGCTGACGACATTTCTGTATGTATGTACTATTGAATATTTCTTTTAAAAAAGGTGACATCTGCAGCAATCAAAGAAACATTCTTATTTTTTATATTTTTGAAAGCTTAGTGCTCTCTGGCTTTGAACACAGTATCTTTATCATTGCACATTGGCTGGTCTGCCTGTGCCAACATGCTTGAACCAGCAATGAGCAAGTTGCTGTACTCAGTGAAAAACCTAAGAATTCAGTACAATCTCCTCTTAGAAAACTTTGCTGCACCTTGCTCTATGTGCTTCAGTTCTGTAGGAACAATGGCAATTTCATCTTCTGGGATATATCTCAGATTTTATGCAAGGGACCTATGTCAAAGCAAACTAGTATTTGTAAAATGCCCGATAGTTTACAGGTCACGAAGGCTATTTTTTTTGCTGAATTCTAAAATGGCCCAAAGATCAGTGCAGTACCATTATATTTATTGAAAGATGGGCCATACAATTAACACTGTAAGAAATTGTGAGTGCTCTGTGGTCATTTAAGTAGTGTAACCATATAAAATCACTCACGCTTTTATCTTACGGCGGTGAAATGAGTGGGGGAGTAAGTATGAGTCGGTGCGAGTGAGTGATTATGCTGACCTATGCGTCGCAAGGGTTTGCTGTTCTGGACATTGTCCAATTCTGCCTTGTTGTCAAATGCACCATCTTGTCAACTTCCGTTCGCTCAAAGGGTGGCTACGCCTTCTTTGATTGGCTCAAAATGCCAACAAGGTGTAATTTGAGCATCTAAAATAGCATCCCAGTTGTAGGAGCTGTTGTATCTTTGCACCCGCTTTGCAATTTAGTCAGGCTGCCACGGTCAGCGTGAGTCAAGATTTTTGGCACCTGGTCCTTAAATGGCACAGAAGAAGAGATGCTCGAGATCTGGGGCTGCTGATTGTGCATACCTGTCAACTCTCCTGAATTTTTCGTAAAGTTTACAAATTTTAGTTCATTTTGCAGTTTCGCTAATGAGGCATTAAGTTTTAGAAAAAAATAAATTATGTTCACAAAAAAGGTTTAAGTTTTCTAACGCCGCTTGTTGCGAATTTGCGATGTACCACATAGAGAGGGAGAGACAGAGCAAATGGGAAAGGGGAAAGGCAGGGAGGTTAACCAGATGGGAAGATCCGGTTTGCTACCCTATGCTGGGGAGAGAGGGGAGGGGAAGGTGTAGTGTAGTGATAGCAAAGTAGAGATAAAGAAAGAAAGAAGCATAGACATACAATCACAGTTGGTCACTGTCACCGCATACCATCACCGCACAGCACAGTAGCACTTGCAGTACTATAAACAGTTCAGGCTACAGCAACTTGTCCAATTCTGTTGCCTTTAAAAACTGCAACAGTGCCCTTGTCTCCCTCCACTGCGATGGCTTGTGATGTCGGCAATCTAAAATAAGTTCCTCTGGTAGAGGTCTTTGGTCAAAGCGTGCTATTGCAATTGCAAGCAATCGTCTCTGTAAATCGTAGTGAGGACAGTCACAGAGAAGGTGTTGAAGACTCTCCTCGCTACCACAGTAATCACACGAGACGTCGTCAGCCCATCCGATTCGGAATGAAAAATACTTAGTGAAGGCCACCCCTAGCCATGTTCGACAAAGCAGGGTAGCTTCGCGATGGCAAAGTCCAGCTGGAATGCAAAGGCGCAGAGAGGAGTCTAGGTTGTGCAGCTGATTGTTTTGAAAACTTCCTGCGTTCCACAAGGAGAATGTGTTATCATGGCTGAGCATTCAAAGTTTTCTGCCAGCATCTGTCCTTAATAATGGTATCGGCTCCTCTTCGTCGCCTTGAAGAGCCGACCAAGCAGCGTTATCGGCGTGTTCGTTCCCTACGACGCCGCAGTGACTTGGGATGTGCCACACAAGTGCAACCTGTGCCCTGGGAGTACGGGGTAATGCGGCCTGCGGGGCTTCACGATAGACTGTAAGAACGCCACCCCCTACCGCTCTATAGAGTACGCGTTTTCGTCGTGCTCGTCTCTATTTCTTTCTATCTCCCCCGTCTGCTCTCTTTTTCTTTTTATCCCTCCTTCACCCTTCCCCATGTGCAGGGTAGCCAACCGGAACTGCCTGTGGTTAACCTTACTGCCTTCCTATGCATCCTTTTCTCTCTCTCTCCGGGAGTACGTTTTCTGGCTCAAGTGCCAGTTATGCATTCGCGACAAGCAGTGTTTTCGAGCACTGACGTGCAATGCCATATAGGAACAATAGTGGGAGTCTGGCAACTATTCTTTGCAGCTCCAAACGACTATGTGCTCACACATGCAACGTCAACTATTTTCTGCAGGTTTCGTTAACAGATGGTTATTTGCTTTCAAAGTTTTTATCGTATTGTTTACATCACAGATATTACAACAGAGGCACAGTGAGCTTGGGAGATATGCAGTTTATTTTAGCATTACCGCTTTGGCCACTGTATGTTGTGAAGTCACAACATTCAGCATTTAAGGCACTCAATAGCTGTAGCAACATTTATCCAAAAACCAGGTAAATGCATTTTTTTTACAGGGAATAAATGGTAAGTCCTTTTACGGTAGAAAGGGGCTTCACGCATGCCTTCTGCCGGAGGATATAAGCAACAACAGCTGTCTAAGAGGAACAAAAGTTGCGTGAAGTTGGTGCCTGTAGCCAGTAGCATAGCCAAAGAATTTCTTTTCAGGGCGGAGGGGCACGCACTTGACCAGGGCAGGAGTGCGGGGAAGACAGGTGTTGTCACACGTAATTTTGTGCCAGGCATCCTTGCTACACACAAATTTCAGGGGTAGGGCAGAGGAGAGGGAGGGGAAGGGCATGTGCCTAGTGTGCACATGCCCCCAACCCCTTTCCCGCTACACCACTTCCCCGTAACCTGTGTTAGCTCTGACAGCACTGGAAACTGACCAGCCAGCAACAGCAAACGCCAACCATGCCAGCAAGCAGAGTCCAAGGGACAGGCAGATTTTTTATGTGCGCAGAGTGCAATGCACACCTCTGTCTGAACAAAAGTTTCAACTGTTTTCAGTATTTTCAACAGCCATAGGTGACCAGAAAAAGTCTTATTGCCCATTTGTTAAATACGGAGTCATCTTATGTGCAAAATAAACAGTTTTACGGAAGTTTAATAAACTAGGAACTACATGGAAGCGATTTCTTTTTCTTGTGGTATGTGCGCAACATTTCTTGGGCTAAGTGCTGGATATCGTAAGTTCACGAAATACCCAAAAGTTCATAAAAATATTGTCTTCTCATACTATATTGGTGGCATTCGATTATGATGGCTAAATGATGTTAAAATCTCCTGCAACACTTTTTTCTGCTGTGCCTTTAATAATTTTGGTGTTAAGGGTTAAAGCTCTTGAAAGATTGGGCAGTATGAGACTACCAAAAAAAGGCATGCGCAAAAGAAATCGTGATGGTACCTGTGCCGCTCTCTTGTGGCACCACATGCGATGTGCCTCTTAAACCAGAAAGTACTTGCATCAAGCAAGTTTATTAAAAGGCGTTCCTTAAGCCAGTGGATTCAGTTACAGCTAAGTCGATGAAAAGGTTACTGCCATCTAAATACGATGCGTTTCTTGTCAAAAGCTATTGCTGTAGGCTTACAGCTGTTTGTGGGCTGCGTGTAATGGTGTATGCTATTGCACTTGCCCCCATGCATTGTGTTTGCAGTAATTTTACAAATTTTTATGTTTGCAGGCTGGCAAGTATGGTAGTAGTGGGGAAGTGTGGGACAGTGACAGTGAGGTTATGCCCTGTTTACGTTGTTTGGGATGGAATAAATGGTATTTTTGTGAGTGAGAATGAATTACAATTACTGTCAATCTTTTATGCACCACGAAAAACTTATGACTGGACTGTCAATGGCATTGTGCACATTAATTCTTGAAGTTTAAAAATTGGAATGCTTTTTACAATACAGGGCGTTTCACTTTTCATTTCTCGCCATAAAAATTGTGTGCATATTACCCTCGAGCGCACATTAGATACAAGTAAATATGGTAGCTGCGTTATTCACAGTAAGATCAAGCATTCAAACCTCTTGCACAGTCAAGAGCAAACAGAAATTTGCCACTGTTATATGCCATGTTGTTATATGCAACTTGTTACACGTGTTTATTTATGTTTGATACTCTCGGGGCCTGAGGGCATTACAGAGAGAAGTGGTCTAAGAATAAATTATTACTCTAAACATTTAAGGCAGCAGGGTCTTCGGTCGCAGCGGCGGAGGCGTGACAACAGTGTGAAGTCCAAGAAAATCCAGAATAATGTGGCGTAGGGCCAGTTGGTGATCTGCAGAAATGAACATGTTATGCACAGAAGAGACACCACACAGAAAAATACAGACAACAATGAAGCGCTTCATTCTTGTTTCATCTTTCTCTCTCTCTCTGTCTTTTGTTCCCAACATGTTGAATTCTGAAGGAATTTCGAACTAAAGCTGCTCCGAAAAGATGACACTTGTTCAACTTGGCTGCGGCAGAGCAGCTGGCGCCATTTGGTAGAGGCTACACTGAGTTTATAGTAGTTTACAGTACTGAGAAACTGCAATAGGCAGTTTCATATAATGAAAATGGCCCGCCTTCAACTGGCATAACAATCCATTTATTGTAACACTGTGCGAATTAAATTCTGAGTCAGTTTTGATCACAACAGGTTTCTCGGGATGTGTTTCTTTATACCCAAATTTCTCCCCAAACTTTATTAAATCAGGTGAGACATTGGGATTCACTTCATTGCTTTGTTAATATGCTTGTCACTGTGAATGTGTTGAAATATTGAAAACACTTAGTTAAATTTAGAATTTTGTACAATCGGTTTTGTTAAGCCAATGTTTGATGGTAAATGAAATGTTGGCTTCAGTGTTATAAGCAAGCTGGAAAATTTCTGTTTGTTCCTGCGATATGCCGATCGTACTTGATGATTACGCTCTTTAGCATCCAAGTCTTTCAAGTATGTCAGTGACAGTCCTTAAGATTGCATAGAATTTTGTGTGCAATCATGGAGCACCCTTAGGCTAGTGTCTGCGATGCTGCCAGCTTTGTCGGCACCATTCACTTGATGAAATTTTGCTTTTTACTGATGTCGGAATTTCCCAGAAAATAACTCTTCTGAAGACAGGGTCTCGTTGTATCCGATAGGCTATGATGTGGTCGTTTCGTTATTGTGTGGTTCATTAGTGCAAAGAGCAAATGCAAAAGTTGGTAATGTTCAAGTGGCCAATAGTTATAACAGATACATTGTTACATGAGTTGTCGTTAAACTCAATATTTTATGCAAGCATGATGACCTCTACCAAGGGAAAAAAATTTTACTCAAATCAGTACAGTACATCTTCAAGCAACCATAAAATGAGGGGTTATAGGCTAGTTATTTCTGTGAAATTTTTTCTGCTTAAAGAAATAAAAACGGTTCAGTGATTTACATCTCCGTGTCAGAGTGGTGCCAAATAATTAAGGTAATTAGATTTACAGAGAATGCTACATGCCTTAATTGCAAACACATAATGAATGAGCATTTCTGGCATATATATATATATATGTTAGCTGACACCACCACCAATTTGTAAGCCCTTGCGTTAGCTGGTAAGTCTGCAGTTGCTTATATGCAGTTTAATAAGTATATTCTGGAGTTTTGCTTGCCAAAACTATATACTGTATCTGCTCACATAGTGATAGCACTTTCTTGTAAAAACATTGCCACAGATTCAGGGGTGGGATCATTACGCGGGTTAAATTTCCCGCGAAAAGAAAATGTTTTTTTTTTTTCATCCCACATTTGCTGCGGGATAACAACAGGTCAACAAACAGGTGGTTGGCGGCTGCTGCTGTTAATGTGAAACACCAAAACAAAAATGGCGGCCGATGGAGCAAGCCAAGCACACTGAACGAAATTTTTTTTCTTTTCGTGAGTACATTATATGCATTGAAACAGTTTCTTCCGTATCAGTAATGAATAATATTGTTAATATCGGCAAGTCTGTGGCAATAATGTTGCCATGTCCACTTTGAGGGGACAGAAACAGAGATGGACGTGCTTAGCTGCTAGTGACATAGAAACACAAGGCGGGTACGCTGAGGAAATTGCGGCATTTGTCTTCACTACTATCCTAATACGGCATGTTTCCACAAAGGGTGGGCGAATATCTTAGCAGTGTTACAACCGTTGGTATATGAATAGGGTACACTTCTGATGCATCAGTGTAAACATGGCTGTAGGTAGCTGCTATTGTTGCCGCTCGTGATTTGTTGTGTGCCTACGAGTGCAGACGAGAAGAATCGAAAGGCGGCTTTTTTGTTGTTTTTGACCACAACCATTATAAAGCCTTCAAATAGTAAAGCCAAGCCAAGGCAAGTTTGCTAGTAGCTTTTTTCTTCTCCTTCATGGAAGTGTGGAAAGTCATGAAAAGAATAAAAGGAGGCATCTGCTTAACAATGCTTCTTGCGTGCAGACCGCTTGGTATGTCTCGGAAGAGTCGTTCGTGCAGCATTCGACAGATGGTAAGCGCGATCATCATTAGCTAGACTTGGCACACGACATATAGTTGCGGCAAGGTTGGGGCGTGATAATTACACAGGAAAGAAAAAAATCTTATTTTGGCGACAAAATTCAGGGGTGCGGTCATTACGCGAGTGCGATCAATATGCAAGTAAATATAGTATGATCTGATTATGTGGCACGCTGTATATTGGGGAAGTCTGGACTAATTTCGACCACCCACTGTTCCTTGACATGCACCCAATGCACAGTACGCAAGCGTTTTTACATTAAGCAGCCGTCGGAATGTGGCCACCATGGCAGGGAACGAACCCACAACCTCGTGCTAAGCTGGCAAGCACCATTGCCACTGATCTACAACGCCAGGTTATATGCAGTAGGCTCCACGGAGTCTTTAGAGCATGCTTTGCAGTGTATATGCAGCAGGTTTCTTCATTCAGAACGCATTCCTCAATAAGGAACCATTGTGGAGTTACAGGTGCAGCACATTTATTGTGTCTTTGCTTATTCCTTCAATAAAAAATTCACGGCTGTGCAGCCGTCATGCTGAGTCACCGCAGACTGAGCCAAGCCTCGTGCCCTTTATTTTGTATGTATTTTTGGAAGGCATCAATAAATTATATTTTATTTTATCACAGCTCTCTTTTTAGACTAATGATTGTTCCATGTTGTTCTGGCCTTTGATGTCTCTGCTCGCTTTTATAAAAGACAGTCATGATTATAAACTGCGAAAATTAAGAAATGAAAATTGGGTGCATTGGCATCTATTCATTTTTCGCATCACCTTACTGTTGCTACCATTAATTTTTTCACATGGTTCTAAAACTTATCATCGCGATCTCATTGTGGTACCAGTAATTAAAATGGCTCACTGAGGTAAATGTCATCATTGAGCCAACCAACAATCTCGTGTGTAACACTAAATTATTATTGGCTCACTGCATAGTTTTTTTTTTTTTCTTAGCATATACTTTTACGGTGGGTTGTACGAGAGGATGCTGAGCAAGTGAATTACTTTTATTGTGACACATGATTTCTATAAGTTGAATACTACATCAGTGTTTACTTTCCGAGCCCATCTCATGCTCATCAGCACGGTGAAATAGTTGTTAGTTTTAATCTTGGCATACAGAAGCATTTGTGTGGTTTGTCTAGATATAAAAAGAAAAACCATAAGAGCATTGTAGCGGCAAATTTCAGAAAGCGAGGTTGGTTTGTAAGAAAAAAAAACTACAAAAAAAATCAAGATACAATGGCTAAAGAGTAAAACGCATTCCGTGACCCGGACGTGATTCGAACACGCAACCTTCTGATCTGGAGTCAGACGCGCTACCGTTGCGCCACCGAGTCGCTGATTTCAGGTTCGTTGTTAGACAAACCGCGGGTAGACAGGCACGCGCATATTGTGGTGGAGTTTTACGTGCCAAACAGCTGTAGGCCAAACCAACGATCCCCGAAATCATGGCACGCAAAAGGTGTCCGGCGATCGAAGTTTCAAGGCTTTTTAAACATGTATCACACTAGTCCAAGGGGCTATTTTAGCACGAGAACATAAATAAGCAGCGTACAAAACCGATACGGCCTTGGTGGAGTGGAGTGCATGTAACGTTGGTGTACCAAAAGAACTGCTGCCGCTCGATGATAGTGCATCGTGAATATGCGGTCATGGCGCACGGACTCGTGAAATGCAAAAAATCGTCGCCCACTCGACTGTAGCATTACAGTGTGGTGGATGAGAAATTGCCAGCGTAACTCGCTTACGACGGCAAATAAGAAAAAACAAAAAAAAAAAAAAAAATTGACCCGGACGTGATTCGAACACGCAACCTTCTGATCTGGAGTCAGACGCGCTACCGTTGCGCCACCGAGTCAGGTGTTCGAGTGTTGCCTATACGACGGCTTAGTGGTCGTGGCGGAGGGCAGCGCATTTTGTGTTTCCACCGTTTCATTTTGATTAGTGTGCGAGTTCACCGCAGTGCTATTCACTATTAACGTGTAATATTCTTGCTCTATCGACCTGCCAGCTTGCGCTGTTAACAACTTCGTTGATATGAAACTCGATTGTCAGCGCTGCCATATAGAAAGGAATGGCGCTGCGCCTGGGACTAGAAAACGTTTACGACGACAGCATAATAGCGCCGGACTTCCCAACACATGCTTGTGTGAGCTGCGCTTTTAATTATCATTACCCAGAGCACTAGTGCTGGCGCGAGGTCCGTTCAGGCTTGGCGTTCACCACCCACTCCGGCTTTTCCCCTGCGCTCACCTAGGAGCGCAGTTGCACACACGCCAGTCGCCAGCTATCGCAGACAGGCCGGCCATTTGAACACCTTCGAAAATGCTTCTCCACGTGCTCCGATATTAGTTATGCTTGATGTTGAAGGTTAGGCATATGTAGTTAGCAGTTGGAATGTCCAACGGCTGCCCGTTTTGCGTGGCCGGTGCAACTTTCGCGCGCAGATCACCGCGAAGCGGCGCAGCTCACAGGATCGCTGTGTTCCAACAAGCTGTAACGCAGACCGCGAAAAACGAGAACAGAAGAGAGAGAGAGAGAGAGAGAATGAATAATCATTAACTAACATCGTTTACAATAGTATTGCTACAAATATGTGTAATATTAAATGTAACCGAATGCGTAATCTAGTAATGCACATTCTTCCTTTCTTGCCGAAATAGAAAGCGCTTATCGTGCACATTCTAATACGAAATGCTCCAGCTATTTCACGTGTACGCTGGACCTTCCTGACGATGCGTTGGTTCGGAGTATATATTTGACATAGCCAAGAAATTCATGTCGATTCCAACAAATCTATAACGTCTAATCGTCTATTCTCGCGTGCTGGTTGTGTGGGCATTCGAAATTGCCACGCTACTGGCCGCTCGAGGCACTTTGCACGTATTCGCGGGCTTCTTTCGCGCTCGGAAAAACACTTTTATGTAACTCGTATTGAACAACATAAAGCTGTATCGCGAGTTTTTCATGTTGCTCTACAATTCTCACATGGACACTTTTCGTCTAATTATAATACTTCAGAAGTTGATTAATTATAATTAGTAGTAGTTATGTAATTAGGCGCAATGCAAAAAATAACCCGAGTGTCATCAAGCGACGTTAAACAGCATTGCCTTGGTTCTGACGAGCTACGTGGCATTTGAATATTTTTAAAGCTTGACTAAAGTTACGTGGGACACCTTGCATAAGAACCAGTAGACCGATCAACAGCGCGAATAGTAGTGTCATCGGCGTACAAAAGCGGTTGACAGATCTTTTGGCATTTGGGAATATTATTAATATAAATTAAAGATAAAATGGAACGCGGTTATTGATCCTTATTGAGCCTTCGTAATTGATTATGAAATTAGATGGACTAAATTTAGAAATCAAGACCGCTTGCTTTCGGTAAGATAAGTAATTTTCAATTAGCGGTAATGAGATTACGTAATAAAATGGTATCTGGTATTGCATTACATGCTTTATTTTAGTGAGATCAATTAAAAGCGCGCCAGTGTTATTTTCAGTGTCAATTCCGTGCTTGGTTTTTTTTCAGTGAAGGTTCATAATGCGATGTTTATACGCTGTGATAATCTTTAAGCTTTCCGAAACATTTAAAAATTGACTGAGGCAGATAGCGTAATTCTTATCCTTGAGCTGGATTATTCTGAGAGGCGGACATTATTAGCACGAGAAATAAAAACGCACATTCAACTAATTAACGAAAATGAACTAATTTACGTATTAATCAATTACATTATGGCACGTATTGTAGTTTACCAATTGTAGCCGGTGAGTTTACAAGACGGTGTGCCCACTTGAAATGAATCTCCAGGATGACAGCAGTTTCGAGATATTATTCCCCAAAAGTATGGGACGAAATACAGGGGCGTTCCAGTTACTTTTTTTATACTTCAGTGCATAGAAGAGCATATCATATTGACTGCTAATAAAGACGAGGACAAGGGAAGAAAACACAAAGTGACGGCGCGGGTGGTCGTTTTTGTGTTTTCTTCCCCTGTCGTCGTCTTTATTAGCGGTCGATATGATGCGCACTAAACACAAAAGCTATTCTGAAGCATAACAGAGCGTTTTGTTACAAAAGTAAGTGGAACAACAGCGCATTTGTACGGCGAGTTTCATGGCGCACATCTACAAACTGGTGCATGTCGTTCTGGAAATTCGTTCCAAGTAGATAAGCCTTGCAAATTCACCGGCTGCCATCTGTAAATTGCAATATGAGCCGTAAAGTAATTAGGAAGTTAGTGATTTTTAAAATTTAGTTGAACATGTGTTTCGATTTCACGTGGTGGTAATGTCCGCTTCCTCTGGATAATCCAGTTGAAGGACTAGAATTATATGTTATCGACAACGGGCGATTTTTGAAAATTCCGGGAAAGTTAAAAAGAAAAAAAGAAGATCGCCTCAGAGGGTTGAAAATTTTGACATGCGGTTTTTTACTCGTTTCTCATTACATTTCTCGATAGCATTGCTCTGGTTGATAAAATTGCGATAAGTCTAAACTTTTAGAGGGATATTCTCCAAGCCTGATATGATTTGCGGAATGAGCTCTTGCTCATTTTATTTTTATTTCTTAATGTTTTTAAAGCTGAGATGGACATCCGAGGTCTGCGTAAAAAGTATCCTACTATGCTTCCGGGAAAAAAAGGTGTCGCCTTGTGTATGCTTTGTACTAATATGCTTCAGGGTAGTTCCCTCCTGCTTCCACACACACCGAGTCTCGCGATCCCCGGCATATCTTAAAGCAGTCGTGGAAGCCATCATCGGGAATCATTGTTAGGGGAGCCGTTGTGTTATACTCGATGTCCTCTCGGGTCTGAAAGTGCGCGTTCCTTTCGGACGCCTTTCGATTTTCGGGGACAGCCAAAAGTGGCGCGAGATCATGCGCGGACAGTAAAAAACTTGAACTACCGAAAAACACCATGGGCCACACAAACAGCGGTGTTATCCAGGGTTGCAGTTGCCAGGTCTTTGAACTCTACTGTGAGTAACCCTAGGAGAGAGAGAGAGCAAATAATAAATGAAAGGTAGGGCTCGAGGTTAACCAGGACTGAGTCCAGTTGGCTACCCTACACAGGGGAAAGGGAAAAGGGGACGGAAAGATTAAAAGAAGAAGAGTAAGTCCAGTGGGGATATCGTTCGGTCACTCGGTCCGGATCACAGACGCTGACTCAATCCGGTAGCTTTAAAATAACGCAGCAGCGCTTTTGTGGCCATTTGTAGCTGCGATATGCGAGGCCATGGTCCCAAGATGTTGTTCAAGGTGAACAGTTTTCTATCTAACTGATTGAGAGCTGTGCAGAGGTCATGTCTCTCATTTTCAAAAGATGGGCAGTAGCACAGTAGATGTTCTATAGTTTCAGTAACCCTAGGGAACGGCCCAGTGCATAGCCATGACTATGAGGCGGCGCTGCTGAGCCCGGGGTCGTGGGAGCGACCCCGGCCGCATTTCGACGTGGGTAGAATGCGGTCCCATCGTGTGCCATGCGTTGAGTACTCTCTAAAGAACCACCAAGTGGCCAAAATCAACCCGGAGTCCCCTACTACGCCGCGCCGCAGGCATAATCTTGTCGGGGTTCTGGCACGTAAAACTTCAGTTTTGAATCTCTTAACGCTCTGGCTGACGCATCCCCCCCGCCCCTCCACACACACGCACGCACCTTCCTTCGTTCTCCGACGTCGTGCTCAGGGCGTGGTGCAACGCGACGAGCTGGTGTTTCGGCGAGTCCGCAAGCAGGGCCTGCCGGTGGTGATGCTGACCAGCGGCGGCTACCAGCGCCAGTCGGCGCGCGTCATCGCCCGCTCGGTGCTGAACCTGTGTCGCCGGGGCCTGCTGACGAGGCGGCCGCCGCCGCGCCGCAGGACAGGCAGCGCCGCGAACGAGGTGGTGGCCCGTGTTCCGCACTGGTCGCACAGTGGCTGATTCATACGAAGATGAGAAACGGGCATTGTATTTGCTGAATGTTATCTTACGTGCACGTACGGTCTGAAAAAGGAGGTAAGGGCAGAAGAGAAAATTTGTGTGCGGAATCGGCGGTATGCAGTGTTGAAGTATTAAGGTACTTTGACGTACACCGAGGAATTTGCGCGCGTTCATAACCCTATCTTGGCACTTCCTGTGCACAGGTAGTGTGTTATGGCATTGCGCATGCGCAGAGCCCTCGATGCCCTTTTTTCCCTTTTTTTTTCATTAAGCATTACATATCCGCTAGTTTTGGGCTTTTCGCGAATGTTCGTTCGAATGCCCTGTATTGGGGGAGAAGAAACACTAGAGGGGGAATGGGGAACCGAAGATCTGCGCACGAATGACGAAAGGTCTGACAACGTCGGCGGTCTGTCGCACAATGCCGATGCTTTCGGAGAACGCAGCCTTGCTTTGAAAAACCCTTATGCCGTCGTTCGTCGGCACTAGCAGAGTCATTCGTGCTAAGGTCCAGGAATCGCGTGTTGTACGAGTGGACTTGCCGAGTTTGTCATGAGCACGGTCATATCAGTTCCATAGGTTAGTCAGCACCGCGGTGTTCGTCTCGTCGTCGCATATAGTTCGCTGTCACGACTGACTGGCATGCGAGCGCCTGTCAATCAGAAAAACGCTATTGCGATGAGCGTCCATAAAGTCGGAAATCACGTGAGCTCCTCGTTCTGCGCCGTGCTCGACACTCCCGCTAAACTCGATCGTATATCCATCAACTGCTAACGAACAACAACGCGCCGATCGCGCTCGCAGGTGAAGTGCGTGTTTAATATGCACTCCTACGTGAAACAGCTACACTGGCACCAATCATGACCACATCGGCGTCGTGCGATCACTAATCTTGCCATTTCTTTTTTCGCTGAATTTGATTCAGGCCGCTCTATATTGGCTCGCACACTGGCCTGCATGCCTCTTAAATGTGTATCGTCGTTATTTACCCAATATGTTCTTCGTTTCAGGACAAGAGCTCAGAAGAAGGGAAGTGATGAGGAACTCTCTGCCTGGAGACTCAATACACCAGCGACCGTAGCCACGGCTTTTCGCATTTATCGGAGAATATACGCGATCCCGCCTATTCGATCTTCCTTCACCGATCTGTCTTAATTCCTCTGGCCACTATCTACTCGTTCTTTTGTTCACCGACGCTTGTTGGTTATATATATATATATATATATATATATATATATATATACACTGTATCGTTATCTCTTGCGAAACTTCTATTTAACTGTACATAAAATGTAGATCGACACATATACATCGTTGTTGTTAATAAACGCTATATTGCTAGTCCCAGTGTGTATCATCCTGTTTTCCTCCTTCGCCGCTCCCTGCAACTGTACTATGCGGCTGCACTGCAGTTGCTGCTCGACACGATTGACCGGTGACAACAGGCAATGTTCTACAGGGCCTTGGCGCACAAGCCCTCCAGCAGAAAAAAAAAAATATATATTAAGGCACGCCATATGTTACTTCCTTTTACAATTCTGAATTATTGGGTTTTACGTGCCAAAACCACTTTCTGATTATGAGGCACGCCGTAGTGGAGGACTCCGGAGATTTCGACCACCTGGGGTTTAACGTGCGCCTAAATCTAAGTACACGGGTAAATATAAATCTAAGTACGCATCGCATACCTCTGTAGTCTCTGCGGTAGCGTCTGCAATCTTCCCGACTTACTATTCCAGCGTTGGCCAAAGTGCTGTGTCGTCTGCCAATCCAGTGCTCACCGTGGTGTCTGAAATAACGGCCTTATGAGCCGTGCCTACGGCCATCGTGGCCACGGTAAACTGGCAGGCAGGCGCCGGTGAGAAGGCGCTCAATGGCAGGAGCTGTCACGTGAACACATATGGCAGCGCTCATGGTATGGAGCGGTAAACAGTTTGTAATGGCTGTATGTGGTTCCAGCAACTCTAGGACACTGGTAGTCTCTTACACTGCGCGCTTCGGAACTTAGGAACGTGCTGGCCCGTGCTCAGAGCTTCGGAGGTTGTTTGCTCTCGCTATCGCGTGATTAGTTAACGAGGAATCCTCCGCGCCTTCTTCGCACTATAGCGAACGATCGTACCTTTCGCTACCCTTGATATCCTTAGATATATTTCCAGCTTATTTCGATAACGTGCGCGCCTTCGATATCCGCGCAACTTCCCGTTACACATTTTATACTGCCGTTCTATATACTTTTTTTTTTTTCATCTGCGTGCGGGAAGATGGTCTTGCCTTGCGAGACGGCAGTTTAGTAATGTGCTGTCGCTGACCTGTATTTGTGCGCAAGCGTTCCATTACGGAGATGCGTCTTGAGCGCAGATTTTTCCACAAGTGCACGGATGCCGTGAGCACAGCACATCCATGCCATTTACGTCATGGAGCTATGCGGCGTTACAACATCTGTGGCAAGCTGGTCGCAATCTTGTGAAACCGGTTTCTAGGTCTTAAATGTGGAGATTGTGCTATGTGGCCCGTGCACTGGTCGGGCTGTGATGCTCTATCAGCCTTCCGTCATCATCCATCATCGCCACATGCGTACAATTTGACTCATGGGGTTTTAGCTTCCAGAAGCGACACCGCAGGGGTTTATGAGAGACCCCGTAATAGCAGTGCCGAAAAGATTCTCGCCAGCTTGGTTCGGGTTCAGGCGTCCGCATGTTTTTGGGCTTAGCTCCGGAGCAAAGATATAACGGTTTGAACCGGTTCGTACGGGTTCACAACGGTTCGGAACTTGGCGAGAAAGGGCACGTAAACTGTGTGTTGCAGCAAATTTGGAAACCAAATATCTTGCCTCTCGGCGACACATTATTCGAGATTGCGGGTATCAAGGAACGTGTGATTGCTTTTTTAGTACACAACCATTTCATTCCGTTTGCGCCAATATACGCAAAAGCTTGTGTCATTAACTTTTCTGTTTGCATAGCATTTGTTTTAATATTGGCACACTTAACACCGACTCCGACGTTTGCGTGGGATCCGCCCGATTTTCGTATGACTGGACGTCGCTATTGGTGCACTGCAGGGATTGGGGCTCTGTGTAACAAATATGCAACTAGTACGTGAGAGCGCTACGAGGTAGCATGGTAACACGCGTAACCCTGCTTGGCTTGTAATGCAGGGTCATCTTCATGTTTCAGCGCTACTGGTACTTCACCCTTATGGCCGTGACTGTGTGTGGTGGGGTCACGGCCCTGCTTGTCAAACTGTGTGCCGTACACACACCGAGCAGCAACCCGCACCTCAAACGACCACACAAGGTCATCGACACCGTGCTGAGACCAATGAGCTTGCTGCGCACATGACGCACCCAACCGCGAGCGCAGTGGGTGCAGCTGCGATTGTTCCACACCTGTGCGCGGAACGACGAAGTTGCGGTTACTCCTTGAAGATAGGCCGCCACGTTGTCATGGCAACTACAGAGTGCGAACAACAATGGTACCAGAAACTATTGTCGCGGAGCATGACTCCAATACACATAAACCAAAGACAATTGAATCAGCTCGATTTCGGAAAGGTCTGACAGCGTATTATCCATGTTTCAATAGAATCTTCGTGGAATCGTCATGCCAGCACCTGAATTTTGTTTCGTTTGCATTGTATTCATATCACATCCATTTGTATAAACGAGGAGAAAGCAAACGGAGGGACTCCAGTTGTGTTAATCACGACCATATAAAGCCAGCAGGCAACGAAGTCAAGGAAAGCATAGCGGTAATTAGCTGTGATTGAAATTGAAATTACGTTGCCTATCTTCATCACAAGGCTAAGATTGCTGGGCCTTGCATCACGTTCCAGTGGATACCTGGCAATGCCGGTATTTTGGGAAACGAAAAAGCGGATGAAGCTGCCCGAAATGGACTTCGATACCGAAATTTCAGATGAATATTTTTTTTTTTTTTTACCAGAGTCGATGTTTCGAACATGGCAAAAAAAAGTATGCATATCAAGAAAAAGACCGCCTCTGGAATCTGCCGCTTCACCAAGATAATTTTCTGCGTTATATTTAACCAGAAGTGAGATAAAAAATTCCACGACCACTTCCTCGACAAGTACAGGCTGTACGGACTACGAGGCAGGAGGGGAGCAGGTGACCACGGAGCCCTAGCCCCCTCCGGAGCTTTCCGAGAGAGACCCCCCCGACGATGCCGAAGCTACCCTCCCCCTTAAAGTGTCATTACCAGAGTTCTGTTACCCACACCATTTGAAGTTTCTTTTAAGTTGCCTCTACCTTTTCACTTAAAGTTCTATAGCGGCTAAAAGTTTTCTGCATCATCGTTGGCGCGGACGTGCACGGCTCTTAGTTCATGACGTAAAAACAAAGGGTACGGCGCTAAGCAGACGAGGACGACCTGAGACACAAACGACATTTACGGGCGCCCGCATATGTCGGTTGTATCTCACTTCGTCCTCGTCCGCTTAGCGCCGTAACCTTTGTTTTTAATCATGAACCAACTAGCTCAGCAACCAGTTTTGTAGCCAGAACGCACGGATTTGCTTATAATGTAGCCCCTTATGGCAACACATTCTGATTTAACATACATAAGCCATTCGTTTTCAAGTCTGCAATAAAGCTTACAGAGTTCTGCTGACTGCGCTAGAGGATACAGAGTCAATTCGACATTTGGTCAAGGGTATAGTTGGCCTCTCAACCGACTTCCATAAATGATCAGAGGAAACAAGGGACTCCATGTGATAATTATTAATTAATTAATTGCTTGAAACCTGCTTTAAATCATTCAGCTATGTGTTCAGGGGCTATCCTGCAGTCCACCTCTGTTTGGTTCGAAGGATGTCACGGCTGCCTTTCGGAGCGCCGTCAGAAGGGGCACCAATTCGCTATAATCGTATGAAGTTTTAAACTGAAACGCGCACTCTTTTTACTGTGACTTCGCTTAAGTGCTCGAAAACTTGGTTTACTTTGTCAGTATCTCGCGCTCACGACTTGAACTAAAATAAGTTTTCTCCACAACCGCCTTCATTGCAGTTTGAACCCAAGCCAGTGAGGTAATGAGAAAATGGGAGTGGATAGCACTAACCACTCAGCTAGCGCGTCATATCTTCGCGGTATTTTTTACAGGTATAAAACATACATGCGTAAGATACTTATATAGTGGCCAAAACAGTCATAGCCGCGTCTACAAACGCAAAACAAACGCTTCACTGCACAATAATTCCAGGAAACAGTTCTCTAAAATACCACTGAGCTGTATAGCGCCACAAGAGTACCGGGCCACTAATTCAACCTCGTGCGATGCACACAGACTCCGAGAGCAGTGGAATCTATACGTGCATTTCGGAAGCCAGAACAAGCAAAATTGTCGCGCACGAGGATTCCATCATGAGAGTGTAATGTTTACCGCAGGTATTGAACGCGAGTATATCAATAAAAGGACGCACAGGACAACGCTGGACTTGCAGCAGAAGCTCAGTCCGATCAAGTTCTATACATCGCCGGCGCGCATGAAGAAACCAGCAACAATAAACAGCCAAAAAACCTTGCCAGCCCCCCCCCCCCACCTCCACCCTCCCCGAGGCCCTGAAGACGTACTTAGAGCGGTATCTTTCGAGAATGAGATAAAAATTCAACTTCCTTATCGGTGAGCAGGACCGATGTCTTACTCATCTATAATTGTGTGCCCACCTTTGTGATGTATAGAAAGCTTCGCACGCCTCTTTTCAAGTTTACCGCGCACTCTCCCAACTATCGAAGCACGCAAAGTCTGGGCTGCAGCCGCTGTTCTGGCAATGCAAGGGGAAGTTCCCTGCCTGGTTGCGGCGGTTAGGATGAGCCTTCCCGCACCAATCATTACAAACCTTATTTAATAATAAAGATAGTCAGCAAAAGGTATTAACTCGATTAACCTGACCTGACCAAGGCGGCGGTCAGACTTGCTGCGCGGCAGAGGGTGCTAAGAATCTCTGGATCCGGGCAGGCTGCCACCTGAACCTGGCAACGTTAAACACGCGAACCCCTCAAATGAGGCTAGCTTAGCGTGGCTCTTTGAGGAATTGTCAGGCATTGCCTGGCACGAAAAGTAACTGCCCAAGCACTCCGTACACACAGTTAACCAGCGAAGCTGAAACGGGCAGCCCCGGCGTTAAAAACTGGGTTAATCCCGACGATTCATTAAACGACGGCTTGGTAGGCCGCCGGATCCTCGGTTGCACTGCTTGCGCTCGGCTGCAACGAGCCTCTTCTTGTGCCCGGGCTGCAGCATCGGCACGGCGTAAACGAGCTCGTTCCCGGTTCTGATCGTGGCGTTGCTGATCGAAAGCTGCCTGCTCTTCAGGAGTGCGTTTGACGCGTGGCCTGCCAATTTCGGAGCAGGAGAGAAACTGGTGCGCGCACTCCTTGGCGACTGGGAACAACGACGTCGCTACTGGTGCAGCTGATCGCGCGCTTCTTTTTTTTTTCTGTGCATGCGCATGGGGTTGCGCCGGAGGAGTTTTCGGTGTACAGGCGACAGACGGACGGGCGAATAGGCTAGCCATATACAGCTTCGCTGTAATATTGACCTTGATGATGTTAGACGAACTGGTCAGACTGCTACAGTGCTGTCTAATGGGCACATCATCTGCTACAGAGGTATTCCAGGTAACAGAGCATACGAGGTAAGATGCCTCATTCGTAAGAACGTAGCAGGCAACATTGATAAATACTACAGCATTAATAAGAGGGACGCAGTCATCATAAAACTAAATAGGCGATATAAATTACAGGTAAAACAAGCCTACACTCTAAACTCCCGTCATAATGAAGAACAGTTATATGAAGATGTTGAATTAGCAATGAGAAATGTGAAAACTCGGTATTGTGTAGTCATGGGGCTACTTTATCGCAGAGAGAGAGAGAGAGAGAAAACAAGGATAGGAAAGGAAGGGAGGTCAACCAGAACAGCATCCGGTTTGCTACCCTACACTGGGGGTGGGGGAAAGGGGAATATAAAGAGAAACAGGGAGACAGTAAGCACTGAGTACGTGTGGGAGGGATACCATGCACAAGGACACTATAAACGGTCTCTTAAGCGGGTGCACTTCAAGTACTGCACTAGTGCACGAATCGCTTTTCGAGCCAGTGACGGGTGTGGCCACGGTCCGAGTATCTTTGACTCGGTGAATGGTCTCGAGTCCAGTCGACGTAACGCTGCCCGCAGAGAGAGGCGTTGGACATCATAGCGAGGGCAGGTACACAATAGGTGCTCGATGGCCTCCTCGCACCCACAGAAGTCGCACATCTGGCTCTCGGCCATTCCCATGCGGTAGGAGTATGCGTTCGTGAACGCCACTCCCAGCCAGAAGCGACACAACAAGGTTGTTTCGCCGCGGGAAAGGCTAGATGGCAGTTGTAGCCGTAGCGTGGGGTCCAGTTTACGTAATCTGCAATTGAAGGGACTTGAAATCCAGAGATCTTGTGACTTCTTGCGTAGAAATGGTAAAGAAAGCAACTGGCAACTAAGGCATAGGTTCTAGGAATAGTAGAGTAGAGATGTTGGTAGATTCGGCCCAAATCAATATATACTCGGAATCAAGAAGATCTTCTACATGGAACGCATTAACAGGAAGTGGACCTTCGTGCTGTGTATTTTTTCACCGCACACTCAGCGCCGAGCTTACACAGGAAGCACCAAGCTACGAGCCGTTGACGCACCTAGACTCCGCCCCCTAACGCACAGTGCTCTCAAGATACGACCGCGCGCAGCCACCACATACGCAGTTTCCACCGGAGTAGAATGCCGCACCCTCTCCCTTCTACGCCCCCGCCCCCACCCCCCGGCACCTCGCAATGTTGGGTTCCTCGCGCGCGACGGGATATGGCGCACTTCCTCCCCTGTGTCGCCTGTTTTGGCAGAGAAACAATCGTGCCCTCTCTGCACAGCGATGCGTTAAATACAAACAAGGCATTCAGAAAAGTGTGCTTCTCCTCACAAACACGCATCGGAAGGAAAAGCCTGCCTTTAAGGGAGACTCAAGAATAAGCGGCTAACGGCAAAGAAATCGACGAATCTACTTGACAACGTCAGCGTGTATTTCCGTGTAACGTCATTGCTTACGCAGCTGTAGGCGCCCCAACTGCACCCACAGCTGTGTGGCACATCAGACCAGTGCACGACGTCACTTACACAGCATTTGAGTCGCACGTGATGGCATTTAATACGCAAGCCCACTGGACAAGAAAGTCATGAGAACCCGCGGCAACGTCTTTATGGATTACGACAAGACGATCAAAGTCTGCATTTTGTGCAAAATGGTATGAAGTGCGGAAGCGCAATTATCAGTATGAAAAAAAGCTTGAAACGATATTACTGAGTATCACGCAAAAGAAAAAAAAAAAAAAAAACTCCCCACACCCAGGTTTCGCTACGTGTGAATATCGGATGATGTTAAAGCTGCATACGGACCAGAACACGTAGGTAAGATAGTTTGCGTAAGCTTTATTGGTGATGAAAGGGCCATCCAAATGAAACAAAGTTACAAAGTAAAAATTTGTTCTTTAAACTTCGCGATTGGTGGGATTGCCTACGGAGTTTTGTGTGTGGTTAAAGTGACGTTTTTACTTCCTCTTTCTTCTCCGGAAGAGGTGGTCAAAGAGGCCGCGTGTTTTCGCTGAAAGGTAGCTTCAGTCGGCTCTTCCATGCACCACGTAGACATAGCCAAAACCAGGGCACCGACTTCAGGGTCCTGGAGTCGAAGAAGACTATGAAAGATTTTAGGTGGACCTAGCACTGTTGGCTTTTATGCAGAAGCATGCGAATATAAAATTTGGATATATATGTTGAAATACCCGTTCACGAGCACTCAGGTGTTAAGATATTGAAAAAAAAATACCACAGCAAAGCAATTAGGCTTAACAAATAACAATAAAAATAATATTTCTTGCAGCAGTTAACGCAAGCATCCCTAAAATTGTTCGACTAGTCCACGGTTATTACGAAAAAGCGGAGAAAAGATGCACAACCACCACCTTATCTTTACGATGCATCGTAAAGCTTAAGTTAAATCTAAGAGGATGTTTATGGGAAAACATAAATTATTCGCACCTAATAAATGACAGATTTTAGTAGTCATAAACGTCTTTGTAGAGAAAGAATATACTACCCCTTGTATAGTTACAATTGTTTCGCCGTATAAACGTACAGAGTTCTGCTGCATTCTTCGGAAGGTGAAAGGAAGGTATCGTGCAAGCCATTTCTCAGCAGGTGCAAATAGATATGGAAGTTCAATACATTGTTGGCATTATAGACGAGCGGTAAATGGTCATTTTCTCAAATCAGACGATCTGATGAATAAAATTAATGTAATTAAACATTAAAACATCGTACCTCCTTGCACAGCGTCGTGACGGTGCTTGGCCCCCGGTAGACAAGGCAAGTTTACCAGATGTGCTTTTCAAGTGCTGGGAGCGTCCTAATGAAACGGAACTCGAAGAAGAAAGGTAAATCTGTCTCGTCTATGCTTCAGGATTTTCCCTCTAAAAGCCCGGCAAGGACATTGAAAAGTGCTTTTTCCACATATGTCACGCAAGAACAGGACCGGTCCTGGCGTTCGAAATGCCTTAGACTGTACGCCAATCTCTGCTGTCATGCGCAGCTACGTACGCTTTGTTCGTCGATGTCGGAACAGTCTGAATCAAAAACCGGACTGCAGCCATCCCGGGAAGCCACTCAGCATATGCAGGACGCTTCGATAATTGCTTAAGACGTGTGCGAGTTTACAGCGAAACAAGAAAGGATAAGTACTGTCGGTTGTTCGTAAACACCAACAATAACCTATTATTATCATTATCTCACCGTATTATTTCCACGTACCTTGTAGGTGATTGTTTCAAAACTTTATCCATGTATAACAGCAAAGGAAATGTTCAAGTGTGCTCTTGATTCCACTTGAAAACCACCCACTAAACAATATTAGTGACGGCATTTGTCCGCGACATACTGTTATCGTTCTCTTCTTTCCGAAAAAAGACATATGAAGAGCACTATGGTGACCTCGAAAAAGGTACACGTAAATAATAGTCCTTGGTCAGCTACACACGACATAAAATGTCTTTTTATTTTCTTGTTTTTTATGTTCAATGCAAGGGGAACGGCCGTGCCTTCACTGCACTGCGGCGCAGAAAATAGCAACAAGGCATTCGGAAAAGCGTGCTTCTCCTCACAAAAACGCGCGAGGAGTAAGAAGCCTGTCATCAAGGAGGATCCAAGTGGGAAACGGCGAACAGTAACAAAATAAGTAAAGCGACTTCACAACGTATGCGCGTAATTCCGTATAACGTTGACATTTATTGCTGCAGTGGTTGGCGTCGCGACGGCGGCCACAGGCGTATAGCACATCGGACAGGTGACATCACTTACCCGGCATTTGAGGCTCACGTGACGGCATAGAAAACACAAGCCCACTGTGTAAGGTCACGGGAACCCACGCCAACGTGTTTATGGATTACGGCGAGACGAAGTTTTCGTCTTGTGCAAAGCGCAATCGTCAGTATGAAAAAACTTCAAAAGATATTAGTGAGAATTTCCCGTAAACTCTCCATACCTAGGCTTGGCTGTGTGGGAATACCGGATGCTTTTAGAACTGCGTACGGACCAGAACAGCTACGTTAGATTGGTTCTATATAATTTATTTGAGACGAAGATACTATGGAAATGAAAGATTGACTTTGCAAAGTAAAGAGAAAATTTTTTATTTAGACTTCGCGACAGGTGGGACTGTCTGCGGATTTTCGTGCACCGGTAGAGGCCCCGATTTTGCTGCTTCTGTCTTCTGCGGATGATGTGGCCCGACAGGCGGCGTGCTTTCGCTGGAAGGTAACTTCCGCCGGCTCGTCGTTGATGCAATACGTGGACATAGCCGCAGCCCGGGCATCGGCTTCAGCGTCCTGCAGTCGAAGAGGAACGTGAGAGAATGAGCGCTCTGAGCTTTGATGTATATGGACATGAGTGAAGGTAGTTTGAATATATACTTGGATATGCACGTTCACAAAAACTGAGGTGTTAACATAAAGCGAAAGAACAAAGTACTACAATAAGCCCATTAGGCTTAACAAACAACACTATAATATGATATTCTAGAGGGAGTTAAGGTAAACACCGGAATTCTTCGATAGGTCTTCGGTTATTACGACAAAAAAAAAACACAGATGCAGAACTACGAAATTTCTTTTATAATGCATCGTAAAAGTTAAGTCTATATACTATTACAGGTAGCTTATGAAAAATTATGAACACCTTTTTAATGACAGATTTTCGCATTTGTAAACGCGTATGCAGAGAAAAATATACTACACTATGTATATGGGCACTTGTTTCGCCGAGTACATGTACGGTGGAAGCCCTGCTCCATTTTTCGGAAAATGAAAGGAAGATACCGTGCAACAATGTTCCAAGCACGTGCAAACAGGCAAGATGCGCACCAAATTGATATCTTTACAGACGCGCAGTAAATTGTAATTTTCTTAACATTGATTCCCCGAGGATTACACAACTACATTTAGATATCTAAAAGAAGAAAAAAAGATAAGCGAGCAAAGCCCGAGAAGCGCTGTGTGCAAATGCAGAACCGATGACGTTGTCGAGTGAATCGATAATGAGGCGGGAAGAAAGAATACGCGTCCCTGCCGTTTCCTAAATAGAGTTGTGTACAAAAAGTTGTGGGAGATGCCCGCTATTCTCTTTGGCCATGCCTTAGAATAAGGAGGGCCAACGACACAGGATTCATCAGCGTGAAGTTAAGAAATGACCAACCTGATGGCTACTAGCGATGACTCATGGTCAATGCCATTCACGAGTTGCTGCTGCAGTATCTCTATGAAACTGATTGCACAAAGTTTATTCCTATGTTATGCCACGTAACAAACAAAGCGAGTTCAAATATGCGAGCATGAATGACGGGAAACATAGCGTCGCGTAGCAGCCCGTGTGAGTAAAATAAAGTACAAGCATGCATTGCAGGGAACATCAAAGATCCTACCTCCTTATAGAGCGTCGTGTAGATGCTTGGACCGCGGTAGACAAGGCAACTTTCAGAGATGTACCTTTGAAGTGCTGGTAGCATTATTAAGGAATCCAACTCAAAGCTGGAAGGTACATGATGAACTGTCTCGTCTCGGCTCCATGGTTTCTCTTCTTCCTCTGGCGGGCCCGCAAGGACATTGACAAATACTTTTTCCTCGCGAGCCACGCAAAGACAGGGTGGGTCCCCGCATTCTAAAGGCAGTAGGCTGTACGTCAAATCGTCCTGTGATGCGCAGCGACGTAAGATTTTGTCATCAACGTCCGAACAGTCGGAGTCGTAGGACAGACCGTAGTCATCCAGGGAAGCCGCTGGGCCCATGCAGGCTCCTTCGATCATTGCTGAAGACCTGCGCAAGTGCACACCGAAAAATTAAACTATTATAATTATGGCATGTATTATTTCCACATATCTAGCCTGTGAATGCTTCGAAACTTTACTCGTGCATAACGGAAGAGCAACTGTTAAACTATGTTTTTGATTACGCTCGAAAACCAGCCACTATAAACAGTATTGCTGACAGTATTTGTTCACGGCAGATTGTTATTGATATCTTCTTTTCTACAAGACGGTATCTGACGATCGCTATGGTCACCTCGAAAAGGGCCCATCTAAATAATAATCCGCAAACAATTGCACATTAGATGCAGTGAGCTTCTTTTATTATTTTTTTTTGTTACTTCGAAGCTGTCGATAAAAACACACTCGCCATCCCTGCCCTGAGAAAGCGGATGTGCAACGACGCTGTTGAAAACCACCACAACAACTGCTGAGGGCGCTCTGCATTGCTTTAAAGTAATGATAATTTAGAGTAATGGTACTAATAGTAATTTTCAAAGCACTCCGCCGGCCCATAGCAATGCTGCAAGAACATCGAAATCACTTGCTAGGCTGGTTCTCTTATGTACGAGTCTAGGGACGTCACCCCCCACGTCGTAAGCTGCCGTCGCCGCCGCTGCTTGGGCAACAGAAATATTTACCGGGAAGCATGTGCGGGAAGCGCTACGTGCTTTGCAATGTTATCAGGAGCTCATTATCATTAATTACGTCGTTGTAATGCTTGTTTTGTTTTTTATTGATGTGGGGGTGTTCTGTATACGTTTTGTGTGCGATTCCAAAGAATGTATGCTCTTTAAGCTTCACTTTGCCAAGTGTTTGAAGCCGCTTGCACACGGGTGCACGAGCCGCCCCTCCTGTACCGCTGCCGGGATCGGCCCACATTTTTGTTGACGTACGCGTACACAAAGAACCCCGACCACCCAGAGGTGCACAGCTTCGCTGTAAAAGAAACCTTGCAAATTTCACTCGAACTATCTCAGTAGAGGCACATTATTAAAGAGAAGCTTTCTTTGCGTCTTCCTTATTCCCACTGCTGCTGCAGCTGTTGCTGCCAGGCACACAGTGTCGGAGGGGGGAAGGGGTGGTTCACAGAATGTGTTTACCTGAGAGGGGCGAGTTGATGACACGAAAGGCTATGCTAGAAACTCGTTTTCACGCCACCAAGTCGAATGTGCACAATGCTTCCTGGAGCTCCCTGGCCGTCGCCGAGTTAGCCTATTGACAGCTGTAATTAATTATCCGTGAACCCCCCCCCCCCCTCAAAAGCATTGCAGAAACTGCAGCGCTTCCCTTTCTACTAACGTGCGAGGCCAAAGGGGACGTAGATAGAACTGTAGAGAGGGAGGAGGAGAAGAGGCAGTTTTCATACAAGAGAGGGGGGGTAACGTCAGAAGGCAGGGAAACCCTACTACTACGACAGCGGTTGCGGGGAAACTGGATAAGCTTAAGTTCAATATAAGGTACAGTACGTTGCTGCTATTTCTGGGAAATAAACACCATGCAAATATGTGAAGTGGACAAACTACGCAGAAGTAGAGCCGCATTAATTGAAGCGCACCACAATGTCCAGGCGACACCACGAGAAGCGGTCGACCGTCAAAACAACACTTCTGTGCCAGCCGCGTTAGCTTTGCGGCTATGGCATTACTGGAGGTCGCGGGTTCGATCTCAATCGCGGCATTTCGACGGGGGCGAAATATAAAATGCACGTGCACTTAGATTTTGGGACACGTTAAAGAACATCACGGCGTGAAAATTAATACGGAGTCCGCCACTACGGCGTGCCTCGTGATCCGATTGTGGTTCTGGCGCGTACAGTACCATAATCCAATCCAAGTTTAGTACTTCTGCCGCAATACGATGTGCCATGTGAGGCAATGACTATGCTCAGCATTCCCAGAGATTCTGAAATATGGCGCACAACAACGCCTCAAGCAAACACCTCTCCCTGCGTGTTCTGTGTACTACGCAGACAAACAGCACTGGTGCCCGCAAGGTAACGTTTACCATCAACTCACCACTCTCGTATTAGACTAAACGTTGAAGAAATTAAGCTTTAGCCGTCAACATCACCGCTAATTATTGTCAATCAAAGCATCCAGCGCGGCAAGCTTCGCTTACATCGATTCCCACAGTGCCTGGGATTTGCACAATTTTTCTTTTGCATATGCAAACATCGATCGCAAGAAAAACAGACCCAATTCTTTCACCAAATAAACTAATTACAATAATTAACTTGTGCGGTGTAAACATTGTGCCACGTCTCTTAAACTGGGAAGTTGAAGGAAATTGCCATAATAAACGAGCATTTCCTGATTACTGCTGTTATTTACAGCAAGTTAGATCCACATAACTGGTTCAAATGATCTGTTAAATTCACCTCATTACGAACGCCGAACCACTGCTTACGGTGAAGCCGTCCTGTGGCGAAAAAGGAGGGGGGGGGGGGACAAAGTGATGTTTTCCGTAGCCGCAGAATAAAGCCATAAGGCAGGCCGATTCGACGCTGCTGCAAATTACTTCACAGAACGGGTCGAATGGATAGCTGAGCTTCGCGAAGCACGTACGTAATAAAGTAAATTGAACGAATTACTTGACGCCAGTTATTTAGGCGTCCATGGAAGTTTCGAATGTAAGAACAAGGAATAAGAATTATATTAATATTTTCTTACATTCTTTTCAGTATAAGCATTACCCTTAGGGCTGGTAAATCAATGCGTTACTAACCTAATTGGTTTATTTAGTGTTTGAATTTATTTGAATTTTCTTGCAAATGACCTCCGCATGGGGAGGTAATTTTTCTGTAGTGGTCATAGTAGGCTAAATGTTGTAGGCTTTAATAAAAGGTGCCTGAAGTAAAACAAGCACACTGTACGCAATTATTGCGACTATTTCTGCGCCTATATCTCGGCATAGTGCAGTCAATTAATTTACCAGGATGCAGTCAAAGGAATGTTATCTTTAGAATGCCTTTAAGACTAGTTAGGTGTCCTATCACGTGATCAACGAACAAGGTACTCTAACTCAAATGCAGCAGGAGTGCACAATTACATCGCACAGTAAGACAACAGAACGAAGAAATATGTATCATATTAAAAAAGTTCGAGAGATAAAGAAAAAAATGTGGGCACACTCACGGTTAAAAGCAAGCGACGACTTGCAGCAGATAGTCACCGGAATTCGGAAGATGTGCAGCCGGAGTTGAATCTCGATTTGGGAACAGAAAAATTGGGAATCACTATAGAAGTCTTCGAGAACACGCGTGTTGGTCAGACATTCGCGCTCGCCAGTAGAACTGAGTGTGCTCAAACACAGACTATCGAAGTGAGTGAGTGAAACGAAGAGGGAAAGGTAAGGAGGTTAACCAAAGTCGTGCGCGGTTGGCTACTGTACAGTTGGGGAGGGGGAAAGGGAAAGAGAGTAAGTGAAAACTCAGGAGAGTAAAGGGTGGCGTTAGAGACCACTGAATGGAAAGTAGTCGCCTTTGTTTGCTCTTTGCTTCTGCTGGGGGTAACTGAATGCGGCCGTTCAAGATTGACGCAGGTGTTGATCCTCGAAACCAAAATGTCACTTCAATGAAACCTGGCGTGACCTATTGTCGCACGCACATATTACAGGCGGCGCAGTGGTTTAGGGGTGGTCCATGGGATACACAGGTGAATTTTTTTTTCCAAGAAAAAGAGCATTAGCTTCTTTTCTGTCTCCACCAAGTGTGGCGAAATCGGCTCGTTGGTAGTAGTTGAGCACTTTGTGAAGACGGGGACAAAAATGGGGTACACGGACGCTACTATCAACAATGAACTTTCTTGACAGAGTCGAACAAAAGTGGCTTCCAACACATCACTGACAACGTGAACGATGTTGCCACCGGGAAGCACGATGAAAAGATAGAGCGTTTCAAACATGGAAAAGAGCTCTGTGCAATAGAAATACATTGCAAAAGGATATGTAGGTGGTCTAGATGGTAATGTATCATTATAAAACCTAAAAGCACTCTAAACGCACAGGACGTAGAAAAATCATAAGAAGACAACAAACACTGACACCAAGGACAACAAGGACAACATAAGGGAAAGTACTTATGCTTAATAAATGAAATAAGGAAATGGTAAATTAAAAAAAAGACGACACGATCGTTTATCGCAAATGGTGACGTAGAAAAAGAAACACACCGCACGCGATAGAGATAGAGCGTCCTTGCACGCCACCCAATATACATCGCCGAGCACGTGGTCCGGGTGGTAGGTGACGTGAATTTGAAGACACTTTTGTTCGGCTGTGTCGAGGAATTAAACTGCATTTTTGTGAGCAGCACCCGTATGTCAGCGTGCCTCCTTTTTTTGTCCTCGTCTTTAATAAGCGCTAAAATGCTGCCATCTTTCCGTCTCGCTGACTGCGTCTAGCATGAAAGGCGAAGCAGAGCCCGCAGTTGAGTTCTTCGAAAAGAGCCCAACCTCCGAAGCATTCGTGCTTTAGCATGAGAAAAAAAAATAAATGGGGGTAGGGGTGCTTATAATTGACAAGCCTGACACTCGCCAAAAACCACAAGAAATAGAAAAGAAGGAGGGTGCGCCACAATAGACCCGTCCTTTCAGCGTGTGTATGGTTCACAAACACTTTTTAGAAATACGTGGCTGCTAACATCTGTGCACTTCCAGTTGATTTCTTTTGTCAGAAACATCGCGAGATATGAATATTAATTTCAAGAACTCTCTATAATTGACGATGAGGATGTCATCCACGCTTATCTGGACTGCCTCAACTTATATATAGCAAAGGCGGCAGCAATGACGAGGAAATTTTACTGGGGACGATGCTCAGATAGTGGTCACGTACTGAATATTCCTGTATGGCTGTGGTCATGTTTTCAATTCACTGGGGATGTTATTTCGAGCACAAGTGAACCGTGCCCATCATTGTTGTCATCACCCCCCGCCCCATCCATTATTATTGATTGCGGGTAATAAAATGACCTTCCTACTGCTGTCTACTCTTATTTACCGATAATACAAACATAGCAGTAGGAGGCATTCAGCTTTAAACCTCTTATGGAGGACCGAATTCTATTTACGTGCCCAGTGTCCTTTACCAGGTTAGTTCCTCGGCACGTTTATTAATGTCAGAGTGAGACTGAGAGAGCTTTTCCCATTTTCAATATACCCACAGATAGCGAGGATGCTTCGCCTGGTGTGGCTTGCTTTAGTGGCCGGAAGTCGCAAAAAGACAGCGTGGTTCGCTGTCGTCGTGCCGCCTTCTCGCCCTTCCCCGTATACAACAATTCGCCCTTCTCCGCATACAACACGAGTTAAGCCTTGTCCCCACTAACGCTTACTCTGAGCACTCGGCGACCCCTTCCGCTCAGCTTTCCGGAAGACTAGCACTGAACCGGTCCGAAGGACCTGCGATTGAGTGGTCTGTGCGATCAGGTGATCAAGACTCTTGATAAATGAGTACGTAAATAAACTGATCCACAGTCTGTTAGATGATACAACTCAAATAAGGATTTGAGAAATGCAGCCTTCATTAGGCTGATAATGCATTTGCGAAAACTTCCTGATCATGCCAGAGGAAACAAAGTTCTCTTCTATGCTTGACACCACATAAAACTAGAATGATCTATTGTTTCCATTCATACACTTCGCTTTTACACCTGTCGAACGCGGCACATTTGTCTGCATTGCTAAAGTTGTGTGCTCCTAAAGGCCCTTTAATAGCAGCAATACATTCTTTCTCAATGGGCACCTGCAATGGTTTGGGAACTATAACCATTATAACGACAGGAAATGTTCTGAGTAATTATCGGAATCACTTTGTACTCGCGCTTCCTTCATGGTGGTCATTGTAGTTAGGAGTGAGGCGCAGGGAGGAGGACAACACCCGAAATATATATCTAGGCTGCATATAGAGGCGGTTTTGTTCTTCAGAAAAAAAAAACATTTCAACGGCCACCGGCTTATCAGTTTTATCAAACGGATTCTACACGATGAACGGAATGGTGACAAGTCATACGGGACGAGGATATAATTTTCCTCAATTATCAAAGAAAGAACTTGCATAACTGTAGCGAGTGAGAACGCTGAAACGACGCTAAAAGGGCTCCAGCTGTTTCGGAGTTTGTTGCTTTGGACGCTTATCGTCGGGGGCACTTTTTCTCCAACCACGCAGCGAATTATCAGGCGCTGAAGGTTGCTCCGAATTTCTCAAGTTTTCCGTTACGTCTAAACCCGTTTGATATCTTAAACAAACCTGTGGAGTCAATCATCTCTCTAGCACTATAACTTGCTTTCAAAAAGCGCGATACTCAGCCACTTCGCAATACACCGGAGCGCAATTGGAACGCGTTATTCGCCTCATTGAGAATGCTTCGTGAAAATACAGCACCAAATAAAGAGTACATTCTCTATCCTGAAGAAAAAGCGTGCCAACGTTTTCAGTTTTTATTAACGCCTATCCGTCCGGCATTTTTCTTCGTCCAACCAGTGTTGAATAGAGCGTAAGCGTCGTACACGTTTTGCCGACATCACTGACCTTCCAATTATTAACCTCCACATCCTTCTGCGGCTCAAAAAGCCTTTGAACTGGTCCCGCCGAAAATTTTGGTTTAGACCAGGAATTGTAGAGAAAAATGGCGCCTGAATCATTACGCCATATTGAATATGGTGACGCATATATATATATATATATATATATATATATATATATATATATACACAGAGCACCAAGCATGGCAGGGACTCCTATGCGAGGAAGGAGTTTGGTGAGCCTTTGGATGCCACCCACACGTGACCCGACCCTACGACAAGGATGTCGAGGAAGACATGATCGCCGCGGTCGAACAGTGAAGCTTCGTCGCTCTGGGAGAAATGGGCCTCGACTACACCACCGATTGAGTACTCTCTGCCATGCATTTACTATCGGTGGCAATTACGGAGATGAAGCTTTAGATATGATTGATTTTACCGGTTAGTGTGTTTTAACAGACAATGAAATTCCTTGTTTTGGCCCCCTAACTTTACTGAGCCCTATTATATCCCATTTACTGCCCTCTTATTCCTCCAATAGCACTGCTAGACTCGCCTCACTAGATAACGTTCTAGCGTTATACGTGGCCAGGTTCATATTCCAATGGCGGCCTGTCCGGAGCCAGGGATTCTTAGCACCCTCTGCTGCGTTGCAGGTCTGACCGCCACCGTGGTCAGTTGCTTCGCACCCCAGCCCATTCTTAGTCTTCTGACTGAAATAATCAGAAGTATAAGAATGGGCTGGGGTGCGTTTGGCAGGCATTGTCAGATCATGAACAGCAGATTACCATTATCCCTCAAGAGAAAAGTTTATAACAGCTGTGTCTTACCAGTACTCACGTACGGGGCCGAAACCTGGAGGCTTAGGAAAAGGGTTCTACTTAAATTGAGGACGACGCAACGAGCTATGGAAAGAAGAATGACAGGTGTAACGTTAAGGGATAAGAAAAGAGCAGATTGGGTAAGGGAACGAACGCGAGTTAATGATATCTTAGTTGAAATCAAGAAAAAGAAATGCGGCATGGGCAGGACACGTAATGTGGAGGGAAGATAACCGATGGTCATTGAGAGTTACGGAATGGATTCCGCGGGAAGGGAAGCGTAGCAGAGGGCGGCAGAAAGTTAGGTGGGCGGATGAGATTAAGAAGTTTGCAGGGACAACATGGCCACAATTAGTACATGACCTGGGTAGTTGGAGAAGTATGGGAGAGGCCTTTGCCCTGCAGTGGGCTTAACCAGGCTGATGATGATGATGATGATGGTGATGATGATGATGAAATTGCTTGTCTAGACTATAACGGCATTGAGAGGTCAGTGAAGCGCTCTTCAATCACTGCTTACTCTCTCCTTCCTCTTTCTATTCCCCTTTCCCCCACTCCCAGTGTAGGGTGGCAAACCGGGTGCTCTTCTGGTTGACATCCCTGCCTTTCCTGTCCTTGCTTTCTCTCTCTCTCTTTTCAATCACTCGTCGATACCGAACGAAGCATTTACATTAATGTGTGGCTGAGCGCGCATTGGGATTGAGTGCATGCAGAATGCTAAATTGCACTCGCACTTGCTGTGAGTCAATGTACTCCGAGCCTTCTCCTATGACCGTGCTCTTTGGGTCGCTTTCGAGTGCATCAGAGACAAAAAAACGGCATTTATTTAATTAAAAAGTGCTGCACCCCTTAATTGAGTATACGGGTTAACCGCAATACGGATTTGATTATCTGATCGCTTACCTCAATCTTTGCTAATTGCAGAAACAAGTGCGACCACCTGATGAAGCAACGCGTCTTGTAGCAGCAGCTACAGCTTGCATGGAACAGCCGTCTGTAAATCACTTCTGGGATTCCTCGCTGGACACCCTGCGCATCCTCAAGGAGGTAAGGTGGCTTCCTTGCAACACTGCTTAACAAATCTCCCCTAATGATAGGGACACTCTACGCTGCTACATAGATCCTACAAGAACATTCTTTTCACGCTTGCATTAGTGCAACTCATTTGAAGGCTGAAAATGCAGCTTCGAGTTCGTAGCCATGATGTATTCGCCTGACGTCAGCGATCGCAACCGGCCTCCTCGCGTTTTGTTGTTATATTGTGCGGATTGTCTACAGAAACTCGCATCAATAAAGATGGCGTCAAAATATTTCTTTATGTTTACTGACAAAGCAACAACCGTGGGCTCATTATTGCTGTTGTATAAAACGTTATTCGGGTCAAGTGATTGAAGTTAACGGTGGCTTTGGTGCTGGTTTTTCGCGTTTCCGTTGGATTTTCATGAAATATTACACCTCCGCAATTGGCTTAAATTTGTTATTCCACGAAACGTTCTCTACTGACCCTCGTTAGCTTCTCTCTATTGGCGACTGCTCCAGTGCTTTCTATGTTGCCATGGGACGGTTGGTATTTACTCGTTAGGTCCCTGCTTAAACAGAACCGGGGCCTGTTCTCTTTAACGCAAAAAAGCAAGTAGCTCATAGTTTTTGCTTCTATTTTCTCAGGAGCAATTTCGTACCTATATATACGGTCGATTCTCTTAGAGATTCACGTGACATTCATACTAGCGTAGCGTCATTCGTTTCAGTATAAGCTCACTCCATGCTGTGTTCTCTCACAAAATCAGGTGGTGCCTGCTGACTGGCCAGTCCATCGCCACTGCGATGGACTTGCCAATCGTTCAATATTGAACGCGAGTACATCAATAAAAGGGCGCACAGGACAACGCTGGACTTACAGCAGAAGCTCGTTCCGATCAAATTCTATACATCGCTGGCACTCATGAAGAAACCAGCAGCAATAAACAGCCAAAGAAACCTTGCCGTGCCCCCCACCACCTCCACCCTCCCCGAGGCCCTGAACACGTGCTTAGATCGGTGTCTTTAGAGAATTGGATAAAAATTCAACTTCCTTATCGGTGAGCAGGACCGATGTTTTACTCATACATAATTGTGTGCCCACCTTTGTCATGTATACAAAGCTTCGCACGCCTCTTTTCAAGTTTACCGCGCATTCTCCCAACTATAGAAACATTCGCAAAGTCTGGACTGCAGCCGCTCTTCTGGCAATACAATGGAAAGTTCCCTGCCTGGTTACGGTGGTCAGGATGAGCCTTCCCGCACCAACCATTACAACTCCCATTTAATAATAAAGATATTCAGTAAAGGGTATCAACTCGACAGAGTGAAGGGCCCCATCTCTCAGAAAAGCCGGTGCTCGTGTCAGCGCCGGCCGCGATGTCCATATGAGAAACGTCATCTTGAACCACACATCCCGATAAACGCAGGCCCTTCACGTGACACAGAAGGCGTTACCGAAGTTATTAAATTTCTCAAAGTGAAATGCGTCAGAAAATTCGGCATATAGGAAATAAAGGCTGCGAGAACAACCACAATGGCAAAACCAGAGTCCTCCATCGTTCTGCAGCGGCCCAAGGACTCCACTCAGCTTCAACAAAGGCAATTCCCCACCAGAACAGTAATTGGCATTCCTAATGCCAGTTATCGGCCCCTAACTCCCTTAGGACACTTGTCATTGACACATGGCCCTCAGTTCCCAGCGTCTGAGTAGCACTGGACCAAGGCGGCGATCATACCTGCTGCGCGGCCGAGGGTGCTAAGAATCTCTGGATCCGGACAGGCTGCCACGTGAACCCTGGCAACGTTAAACACACCAACCCTGTCAAATGAGGCTAGCTTAGCGTGGCTCTTTGAGGAATTATCAGGCATTGCCTGGCACAAAAAGTAACTGACCAAGCACTCCGTACAGACGGTTAACCCGCGAAGCTGAAACGTGCAGCCCCGGCGTTAAAAACTGGGTTAATCCCGACGATTCATTAAACGACGGCTTGGTAGGCCGCCGGATCCTCGGTACGCACTTACTGCTTGCGCTCGGCTGCACGAGCCTGTTCTTGTGCCCGGGCTGCAGCATCGGCACGGCGTAAACGAGCTCGTTCCTGGTTCTGATCATGGTGTTGCTGATCGAAAGCTGCCTGCTCTTCAGGAATACGTTTGATACGTGGCGTACCAATTTCGGAGCCGGAGGGAAACTGGTGCGCGCCTGTTCCTCGGCGACGGAGAACAACGACGTCGCTACTGGCGTAGCCTATCGCGTGCTTCATTCTGCCTTTATTTTTTTTGCGCAAGAGCATGGGATGGCGCCGGAGGAGTTTTCAGTGCACAGGCGACAGACGTATGGACGAATAGGGTAGCCATGTACAGCTTCGTTGTAATATTGACCTTGATAATGTTAGAATAACTGGTTAGACTGCTACAGTGCTGTCTCATGGGCACATCATCTGCTACAGAGGTATTCCAGGTAGCAGAGCATACGAGGTGAGATTCCTAATTCATAAGAACGTAGTAGGCAACAGTGATGAATAATACAGGATTAATGAGAGGGACGCAGTCATCACAAAGCTAAATAGGCGATATAAATTACAGGTAGTACAAGCTTACACTCTAACCTCCCGTCATAATGAAGAACAATTATATAAAGATGTTGAGTTAGCAATCAGAAATGTGAAAAGTCGGTATTGGGTAGTCATGGGGATACTTTATCGCAGAAATGGTAAAGAAAGCAGACTGTGGAACAAGCAACTGGCAACTAAGGTATAGGTTGTAGGAATAGTAAAGGAGAGATGTTGGTATACATTTGGTCCAAATGAATAGAATCGGAATCAAGAAGATCTTCTACAGGGAACGCATTAACAGAAAGTGGACCTTCGTGCTGTGCATTTTTTCACCGCACACTCAGCGCCGAGATCACACAGGAAGCACAAAGCTACGAGCCGTTGGCGCACCTAGGCTCTGCCTCTAACGCACATCGCTCTCAAGATACGACCGCGCGCAGCCACCACATACGCAGTTTCCACCAGAGTAGAATGCCGCACCCTCTCCCTTCCACACCTGCCCCCAGCCCCCGGCACCTCTCAATGTCGGTTTCCTCGCCCGCGACGGGATTCGGCGCCCTTCCTCCCCTGTGTCGCCTGTTTTGGCGGAGAAACAGTCGTGCCCTCTCTGCACAGCGATAAACACAAACAAGGCATTCAGAAAAGTGTGCTTCTCCTCAACAACACTCATCAGGAGGAAAAGCCTGACTTTAAGGAAAACTCAAGAGTAAGCGACAAGCGGTAAAGAAATCGACGAATCTACTTGACAGCGTGAGCGTGTATTTCCATGTAACGTCATTGTTTATGCAGCTGTAGAAGCCCCAACTGCACCCAAAGCTGTGTGGCACATCATACCAGTGCACGACGTCACTAACACAGCATTTGAGTCTCACGTGATGGCATTTAATACGCAAGCCCACTGTACAAGAAAGTCATGAGAACCCGCGGCAACGTCTTTATGGATTACGACAAGACGATCAAAGTCTGCATTTTGTGCAAAATGGTATGAAGTGCGGAAGCGCAATTATCAGTATGAAAAAAAGCTTGAAACGATATTACTGAGTATCACGCAAAAAAAAAAAAAAGATAGAGGCTCCTCACACCCAGGCTTCGCTACGTGTGAATATCGGATGCTTTTAAAGCTGCATACGGACCAGAACACGTAGGTAAGATTGTTTGTGTATGCTTTATTGGTGATGAAAACGCTGTCGAAATGAAACAAATTTACAAAGTAAAACTTTGTTCTTTAATCTTCGCGATTGGTGGGATCGCCTACGGATTTTTCTATGTGGATAAAGTGACGTTTTTACTTCATCTTTCTTCTCCGGAAGAGGTAGTCAGAGAGGCCGCGTGTTCTCACTCAAAGTTAACTTCAGTCGGCTCTTCCATGCACCACGTAGACATAGCCAAAGCCAGGGCATCGGCTTCAGGGTCCTGGAGTCGAAGAAAACTGTGAACGATATTAAGTGGATATAGCACTGTTGGCTTTTATGCTCAAGCATGCGAATAGAAAATTTGGATATATATTTTGAAATACTCGTTCGCAAGCATTCAGGTGTTAAGATATTGCAAAAAAATGCAACGGCAAAAAAATTGGGCTTAACAAATAATAAAAATAATATTTCTTCCAGCAGTTAACGCAAGCATCCCTAAAATTGTTCGATTAGTCCTCGGTTATTACGAAAAAATGGAGAGAAGATGCACAGCCACCACCTTTTCTTTACTATGCATCGTAAAGCTTAAGTTAAATCTAAGAGGTTGTTTATGGGAAAATATAAATTATTTGCACCTCATAAATGACAGATTTCAGTACTCATAAACGCCTTTGTAGAGAAGAAATGTACTACCCCATGTATATTTATAATTGTTTCGCCGTATAAACGTACATAGCTCTGCTGCATTCCTCGGAAGGGGAAAGGAAGGTATCGTGCAAGTCATTTCCCAGCACGTGCAAATAGATATGGAAGTGCAATACATTTTTGGCATTATAGACGAACAATAAATGGTCATTTTCTCAAATCAGACGATCTGATGAATAAAATAAATGTAATTAAACATTAAAACATCGTACCTCCTTGCATAGCGTCGTGACGGTGCTTGGCCCCCGGTAGACAAGGCAACTTTCGCAGATATGCTTTTCAAGTGCTGGGAGCGTCATAATGAAACGGAACTCGAAGCAAAAAGGTAGATCTGTCTCGTATATATTGACACGTGTACTTAACTTTATCGGGCGACCACGTTTCGCCGCCTAACAAATGTTATCGCACAGCGCAGGACGCGCCTGCAATTAAAAGAAGTTTCTGGAATGTTATCGATGGTTCCGTCCACTGTCTTTCACCGCAACTTGTGTAATCTGATTGCATCTATGCGCGACGCAAATAGTGTAGAACTTTGTGGAAGACACGTGGGTCCCAGCGGTAAATCTGGAACATTCGGCGACCGATCTATAAAAGCCGACGCGCTTGACCCGCTGATCAGATTTTAGACGATCGCCGACCGTGTTCGCCCCTATCGTTGTGCTATATGTGTAGCTTGTTTTGTGGGCACAGGTTCGCCCAATAAAAGTTAGCTTTTGTCGTTCACAGTATTGCTACTGTGTTCTTCAACGTCACCACCACGTAACAATATGCTTCAGGACTCCTATTTTCCCTCTGACGGCCCGGCAATGACATTGGCAAGAGCTTTTTCCACGTATGTCATGCAAGAACAGAACGGGTCCTGACGTTCGAAATGCCGCAGATTGTACGCCAGTCTCTGCTGTCATGCACAGCTACGTACGCTTTGTTCGTCGATGTCGGAACAGTCTGAATCGAAAACCGGACTGCAGCCATCCCGGGAAGCCACTCAACATATGCATGGACGCTTCGATAATTGCTTAAGACGTGTACGAGTTTACACCGAAACAAGATAGTATAAGTACCGTTGGTTGTTCGTAAACACCAACAATACTATTATTATCATTATCTCACGTACCTTGTACGTGCTTGTTTCAAAACTTTATCCATGTAAAACAGCAAAGGAAATGTTCAAGTGTGCTTTTGATTGTACTTAGAAACCACCCATTAAACAATATTACTGACGGCATTTGTCCGCGACATACTGTTATCGTTCTCTTCTTTCTGAAGAAAGACATATGAAAAGCACTATGGTGACCTCGAAAAAGGTACACCTAAATAATAGTCCGTGGTCAGAGACACACGACATAAAGTGTCTTTTTATTTTCTTGTTTTCTTATTTTATGTTCACTGGAAGGGGAACAGTCGTGCCCTCTCTGCACTGCGGCACAGAAAATAGCAACAAGGCATTCGGAAAAGCGTGCTTCTCCTCGCAAATGCGCGCGAGGAGAAAGAAGCCTGCCATCAAGGAGCATTCAAGTGGGAAACGGCGAACAGTAACCAAATCAGTAAATCGGCTTCGCAACGTACGCGCATAATTCCGCGTAACGTCGACATTTATTACTGCAGTGGTTGGCATAGCGACGGCGGCCACATGCGTATGCCACAACAGACAGGTGACGTCACTTACCCGGCATTTGAGGCTCACGTGACGGCATAGAAAACACAAGCCCACTGCGCGAGAAGGTCACGGGAACCCACGCCAACTTTTTTATGGATTACGGCGAGATGGAGTTTGCGTCTTGTGCAAAATTGTATGAAGTGCAAAAGCGCAATCACCAGTATAAAAATCCTTAAACGATATTAGTGAGAATTTCCCGTAAACTCTCCATACCTAGGCTTGGCTGTGTGGGAATACCGGATGCTTTTAGAACTGCGTACGGACCAGAACAGCTACGTTAGATTGGTTCTATATAATTTATTTGAGACGAAGAGACTATGGAAATGAAAGATTGACTTTGCAAAGTAAAGAGAAAATTTTTTATTTAGACTTCGCGACAGGTGGGACTGTCTGCGGATTTTCGTACACCGGTAGAGGCCCCGATTTTGCGGCGTCCGTCTTCTGCGGATGAAGTAGCGTGACAGGCGGCGTGCTTTCGCTGGAAGGTAACTTCCGCCGGCTCGTCGTTGATGCAACACGTGGACATAGCCGCAGCCCGGGCATCGGCTTCAGCGTCCTGCAGTCGAAGAGGAACGTGAGAGATCGAGCGCTGTGAGCTTTGATGTATATGGACATGAGAGAAGGAAATTTGAATATATACTTGGATATGCACGTTCACAAAAAAACTCAGGTGTTAACATCAAGCGAAAGAACAAAGTACCACAGTAAGCCTATTAGCTTTAACAAACAACAATATAATATCATATTGCTAGGGGAAGTTAAGGTAAACATCACAGGAATTCTTCGATGAGTCTTCGGTTATTACAAAAAAAAACAAAGAGATGCAGAACCACGACATCTCTTTTATAATGCATCGTAAAAGTTAAGTCTACTATAACAGGTAGCTTACGAAAAATTATTAACACCTTTTTAATGACAGATTTCCGCATTTGTAAACGCGTATGCAGAGAAAAATATACTACAGTATGTATATGGGCACCTGTTTCACCGTGTAAATGTACGGTGGAAGTCCTGCCCCATTTTTCGGAAAATGAAAGGAAGATACCGGGCAACAATGTTCCTAGCACGTGCAATCAGGCAAGAGGCGCACCAAATTGATATCATTACAGACGCGCAGTAAATTGTAATTTTCTTAACATTGATTCTCTGAGGATTAGACAACTACATTTAGATACCTAGAAGAAAAAAAAAAGATAACCGAGCATAGCCCGAGAAGTGCTATGTGCAAATGCAGAACCGATGACGTTGTCGAGTGAATCGATAATGATGCGGGAAGAAAGAATACGCGTCCCTGCCGTTTCCTAAATAGAGTTGGGAACAAAAAGTTGCGGGAGGTGCCCACCATTCTCTTTGGCCATGCCTTAGGATAAGGAGGGCCCATGATACAAGATTCATCAGCGTGAAGTTAAGAAATGACACACCTGATGGCTACTAGCGATGACTAATGGTCAGTGCCTTTCATGAGTAGCAGCAGCAGTATCTACATGAAACTGATTACACACAGTTCATTCTAATATTATGCCACGTAACAAACAAAGCGAGTTCAAATATGCGAGCATGAATGACGGGAAGCGTTACGTCGCGTAGCAGCCAATGTGAGTAAAGTAATGTACAAGCATGCATTGCAGGGAACTCGGAAGATCTTACCTCCTTAAAGAGCGTCGTGTAGATGCTTGGACCGCGGTAGACAAGGCAGCTTTCAGAGATGTACCTTTGAACTGCTGGTAGCATTATTAAGGAATCCAACTCAAAGCTGGAAGGTATATGATGAACTGTCTCGTCTCGGCTCCATGGTTTCTCTTCTTCCTCTGGCGGGCCCGCAAGGACATTGACAAATACTTTTTCCTCGCGAGCCACGCAAAGACAGGGTGGGTCCCGGCATTCTAAAGGCAGTAGGCTGTACGTCAAATCGTCCTGTGATGCGCAGCGACGTAAGATTTTGTCATCAACGTCCGAACAGTCGGAGTCGTAGGACAGACCGTAGTCATCCAGGGAAGCCGCTGGGCCCATGCAGGCTCCTTCGATCATTGCTGAAGACCTGCGCAAGTGCACACCAAAAAATTAAACTATTATAATTATGGCATGTATTATGTCCACATATCTAGCCTGTGACTGCTTCGAAACTTTACTCGTGCATAACGGAAGAGCAACTGTTAAACTTTGTTTTTGATTACGCTCGAAAACCAGCCACTATAAACAGTATTGCTGACGGTATTTGTTCACGGCAGATTGTTATTGATATCTTCTTTTCTACAAGACGGTATCTGATGATCGCTATAGTCACCTCGAAAAGGAGCCATCTAAATAATAATCCGCAATCTATTGCACATTAGATGCAGTGAGCTTCTTTTATTATTTTTTTGTTACTTTGAAGCTGTCGATAAAAACAAACTCGCCACCCTGCCCTGAGAAAGTGGATGTCCACCGACGCTGTTGAAAACCACCACTACAACTGCTGAGGGCGCTCTGCATTGCTTTAAAGTAATGATAATTTAGAGTAATGGTACTAATAGTAATTTTGAAAGCACTCCGCCGGCCCATAGCAATGCTGCAAGAACATCGAAATCACTTGCTAGCTGGTTCTCTTATGTACGAGTCTAGGGACGTCACCCCCCCACGTCGTAAGCTGCCGTCGCTGGTTGGGCAACAGAAATATTTACCGGAAAGCATGTGCGGGAAGTGCTACGTGCTTTGCAATGTTATCAGGAGCTCATTATCATTATTTACGTCGTTGTAATGCTTGTTTTGTTTTTTATTGATGTGGGGGTGTTCTGTATCCGTTTTGTGTGCGATTCCAAAGAATGTATGCTCTTTAAGCTTCACTGTGCCAAGTGTTTGAAGCCGCTTGCACACGGGTGCACGAGCCGCCCCTCCTGTACCGCTGCCGGGATCGGCCCACATTTTTGTTGACGTACGCGTACACAAAGAATCCCGACCACCCAGAGGCGCACAGCTTCGCCGTAAAAGAAACCTTGCAAATTTTACTCGAACTATTTCAGTAGAGGTACATTATTAAAGAGAAGCTTTCTTTGCGTCTTCCTTATTCCCACTGCTGCTGCAGCTGTTGCTGCCAGGCACACAGTGTCGGAGGGGGGAAGGGGTGGTTCACAGAATGTGTTTACCTGAGAGGGGCGAGTTGATGACAGGAAAGGCTATGCTAGAAACTCGTTTTCACGCCACCAAGTCGAATGTGCACAATGCTTCCTGGAGCTGCCTGGCCGTCGCCACGTTAGCCTATTGACAGCTGTAATTATCCGTGAACCCCCCCCCCCCCTCAAAAGCATTGCAGAAACTGCAGCGCTTCCCTTTCTACTAACGTGCGAGGCCAAAGGGGACGTAGATAGAACTGTAGAGAGGGAGGAGGAGAAGAGGCAGTTTTCATACAAGAGAGGGGGGGTAACGTCAGAAGGCAGGGAAACCCTACTACTACGACAGCGGTTGCGGGGAAACTGGATAAGCTTAAGTTCAATATAAGGTACAGTACGTTGCTGCTATTTCTGGGAAATAAACACCATGCAAATATGTGAAGTGGACAAACTACGCAGAAGTAGAGCCGCATTAATTGAAGCGCACCACAATGTCCAGGCGACACCACGAGAAGCGGTCGACCGTCAAAACAACACTTCTGTGCCAGCCGCGTTAGCTTTGCGGCTATGGCATTACTGGAGGTCGCGGGTTCGATCTCAATCGCGGCATTTCGACGGGGGCGAAATATAAAATGCACGTGCACTTAGATTTTGGGACACGTTAAAGAACATCACGGCGTGAAAATTAATACGGAGTCCGCCACTACGGCGTGCCTCGTGATCCGATTGTGGTTCTGGCGCGTACAGTACCATAATCCAATCCAAGTTTAGTACTTCTGCCGCAATACGATGTGCCATGTGAGGCAATGACTATGCTCAGCATTCCCAGAGATTCTGAAATATGGCGCACAACAACGCCTCAAGCAAACACCTCTCCCTGCGTGTTCTGTGTACTACGCAGACAAACAGCACTGGTGCCCGCAAGGTAACGTTTACCATCAACTCACCACTCTCGTATTAGACTAAACGTTGAAGAAATTAAGCTTTAGCCGTCAACATCACCGCTAATTATTGTCAATCAAAGCATCCAGCGCGGCAAGCTTCGCTTACATCGATTCCCACAGTGCCTGGGATTTGCACAATTTTTCTTTTGCATATGCAAACATCGATCGCAAGAAAAACAGACCCAATTCTTTCACCAAATAAACTAATTACAATAATTAACTTGTGCGGTGTAAACATTGTGCCACGTCTCTTAAACTGGGAAGTTGAAGGAAATTGCCATAATAAACGAGCATTTCCTGATTACTGCTGTTATTTACAGCAAGTTAGATCCACATAACTGGTTCAAATGATCTGTTAAATTCACCTCATTACGAACGCCGAACCACTGCTTACGGTGAAGCCGTCCTGTGGCGAAAAAGGAGGGGGGGGGGGACAAAGTGATGTTTTCCGTAGCCGCAGAATAAAGCCATAAGGCAGGCCGATTCGACGCTGCTGCAAATTACTTCACAGAACGGGTCGAATGGATAGCTGAGCTTCGCGAAGCACGTACGTAATAAAGTAAATTGAACGAATTACTTGACGCCAGTTATTTAGGCGTCCATGGAAGTTTCGAATGTAAGAACAAGGAATAAGAATTATATTAATATTTTCTTACATTCTTTTCAGTATAAGCATTACCCTTAGGGCTGGTAAATCAATGCGTTACTAACCTAATTGGTTTATTTAGTGTTTGAATTTATTTGAATTTTCTTGCAAATGACCTCCGCATGGGGAGGTAATTTTTCTGTAGTGGTCATAGTAGGCTAAATGTTGTAGGCTTTAATAAAAGGTGCCTGAAGTAAAACAAGCACACTGTACGCAATTATTGCGACTATTTCTGCGCCTATATCTCGGCATAGTGCAGTCAATTAATTTACCAGGATGCAGTCAAAGGAATGTTATCTTTAGAATGCCTTTAAGACTAGTTAGGTGTCCTATCACGTGATCAACGAACAAGGTACTCTAACTCAAATGCAGCAGGAGTGCACAATTACATCGCACAGTAAGACAACAGAACGAAGAAATATGTATCATATTAAAAAAGTTCGAGAGATAAAGAAAAAAATGTGGGCACACTCACGGTTAAAAGCAAGCGACGACTTGCAGCAGATAGTCACCGGAATTCGGAAGATGTGCAGCCGGAGTTGAATCTCGATTTGGGAACAGAAAAATTGGGAATCACTATAGAAGTCTTCGAGAACACGCGTGTTGGTCAGACATTCGCGCTCGCCAGTAGAACTGAGTGTGCTCAAACACAGACTATCGAAGTGAGTGAGTGAAACGAAGAGGGAAAGGTAAGGAGGTTAACCAAAGTCGTGCGCGGTTGGCTACTGTACAGTTGGGGAGGGGGAAAGGGAAAGAGAGTAAGTGAAAACTCAGGACAGTAAAGGGTGGCGTTAGAGACCACTGAATGGAAAGTAGTCGCCTTTGTTTGCTCTTTGCTTCTGCTGGGGGTAACTGAATGCGGCCGTTCAAGATTGACGCAGGTGTTGATCCACGAAACCAAAATGTCACTTCTATGAAAACTGGCGTGACCTATTGTCGTACGCACAAATTATGTGCGGTGCATGGGATACACAGGTGAATTTTTTCTTCCAAGAAAAAGAGGATTAGGTTCTTTTCTGTCTTCACCAAATAGGGCGAAATCGGCTCGGTGGTAGTATAGTTGAGCACTTTGTAAAGACGGGGACAAAGAAGTAGGCAAACGGAGACGCGGACGCTGCTCTCAACAATGAAGTTTCTTGACAGAGTCGAACAAAAGTGCTTTCGAACACATCACCGACCACGTGAACGATGTTTCCCTCGGGGAGCTAGATGAAAAGATAGAGCGTTTCAAACATGGAAAAGAGCTCTGTGCAATAGGAATACATTGCAATAGGATAGATAAGTGGTCTAGTTGGTAATGCATTATTATAAAAACTAAGAGCACTCTAAACACACAGGACGTAGAAAAATCATAAGAAGACAACAAACACTGACACCAAGGACAACATAGGGGAAAGTACTTATGCTTGATAAATGAAGTAAAGAAACGGTAATTAAAAAAAAGACGTGATCGTTTATCACAAATGGTGACGTAGAAAAAGAAACACACCACACGCGCTAGAGATAGAGTCTCCTTACACGTCACCGGATAGGCTTCACCGACCACGTGGTTCAGTCGGTTGGTGACGTGTATTTGAAGACACCTTTGTACGGCTGTGTCGAGGAATTAAACTGCATTGTTGTGAGCAGCGCCCGTATGTCAGCGTGCCTCCTTTCTTTGTCCTCGTCTTTAAAAAGCGCTAAAATGCTGCCATCTTTATGTCTCGCTGACTGCGTCTAGCATGAAATGCGACGCTGAGCCCGCAGTTGAGTTCTTTGAAAAGAGCCCAACCTCCGAAGCATTCGGGCTTTAGCATGAGAAAAATAAAAGTGGGGGTAGGGGTGCTTATGATAGACAAGCCTGACACTCGCCAGAAAACACAAGAAATAGAAAAGAAGGAGGGTGCGCCACAATAGACCCGTCCTTTCAGCGTGTGTATGATTCACAAACACTTTTTAGAAATACGTGGCTGCTAACATCTGTGCACTTCCAGTTGATTTCTTTTGTCAGAAACATCGCGAGATATGAATATTAATTTCAAGAACTCGCTACAATTGACGATGAGGATGTCATCCACGTTTAGAGGGACTGCCTCAATTTATATATAGCAACGGTGGCAGCAATGACGAGGCAATTTTACTGGTGACCATGCTCGGGTAGTGGCCACTTACTGAATATTCCTGTATGGCTATGGTCATGTTTTCAAATCATTGGGGATGTTATTTCGAGCACAAGTGAACCGTGCCCATCATTGTTGTCATCACCCCCCGCCCCATCCTTTATTATTGATTGGGAGCAATAAAATGTCCTTCTTACTGCTGCCTAATCTTATTTACCGATAATACAAACATAGCAGTTGGAGACATCCAGCTTTAAACCTCTTACGGAGGACCCCGTCCTATTCATTTACCCAGTGTTGTTTACCAGGTTAGTTCCCCGGCATGTTTATTAATGTCAGAGTGAAACTGAGAGAGCTTTTCCCATTTTCAATATACCCACAGATAGCGAGGATGCTTCGTCTGGTGTGGCTTGCTTTAGTGGCCGGAAGCCGCACTACGACAGCGTGGTTTGCTGTCGTCGTGCGTCCTTCTTGCCCTTCTCCGTATACAACAATTCGCCTTTCTCCGTATACAACACGAGTTAAGCTTCGTTCTCACGGACGCTTATTCCGACACTAAAAGTGCCCCATAGCGCTCAGCTTTTAGGAATATTAGCACTGCTCCGGTTTGAACATCCTGCGAGTGAGTGGTATGGGGGATCAGCTGACCAACACTCTTGATAAATAAGCACGTAAAAAAATGATCCACAGTCTGTTAGATGATACAGCTCAAATAAAGATTTGAGAAATGCAGCCGTCATAAGGCTGTTACTGCATTTGCAAAAACTTCCTGATCATGCCAGAGGAAACAAAGTTATCTTTTAAGCTTGACACCACATACAATGTTTCCATTCATACACTTCGCTTTTACACCTGTCGAACGCGGCACATTTGTCTGCATTGCTAAGGGTCTGTGCTCCTAAAGACCCTTCAATAGCAGCAATATATTCTTTCTCAATGGGCAGCTCCAGTGGTTTGGGAACTATAACCACTATAATGACAGGAAATGTTCTGAGTAATTATCGGAATCATTTTGTACTCGCGCTTCCTTCATGGTGGTCATTGTAGTCAGGAGTGAGGCGCAGGGAGGAGGACCACACCCGAATTATATATCTAGGCTTCATATAAAGGCGGTTTTGTTCTTCAGAAGAAAAAAAAAACATTTCAACGGCCACCGGCTTATCAGTTTTATCAAACGGATTCTACACGATGAACGGAATGGTGACAAGTCATACGGGACGAGGATATAATTTTCCTCAATTATCAAAGAAAGAACCTGCATAACTGTAGCGAGTGAAAACGCTCAAACGACGCTAAAAGTGCTCCAGCTGTCAAGGGGTTTGTTGCATTGGACGCTTATCTTCGGGGGCATTTGTTCTCCAACCACGCAGCGAATTATCAGGCGCTGAAGGTCGCTCCGAATTTCTCAAATTTTTCGTTACGGCTAAACCCGTTTGCTGCCTTAACAGAAACCTGTGGAGTCAATCACCTCTGTACCACTATAACTTGCTTTCATAAAGCGCGATACTCAGCAATTTCCCAATACACCGGAGCGCAATTGGAACGCGTTATTCGCCTCATTGAGAATGCTTCGTGGAAATATAGCACCAAACAAAGAGTGCATTCTCCATCCAGAAGAAAAAGTTTGCCAACGTTCTCCCACCTGCCCGGCACTGTTCTCCGTCTGGTCAGTGCTGAACAGAGCGCAAGCGTCGTACACTTCCTGCCGACATCACTGACCTTCCATTTATTAACCTCTACATCTTTCTGCGACTCAAAAGGCCTTTGAACATGGGTTTTAGTTTAGACCAGTAGCTACAAAGAAAAATGCCACCTGAATCATTACACCAGATTTGTTATCGTCCAGGAGAGACGCAAATGAAATGACATGCGTGAAGGCGATGACATCCCCCTCTTTAGGTACGCCCTAAAGCGACATTCTTTTACTGCCTTCGATCGGCTCATTTCTGGTTCTTTTGTGAAGACCCTTCAATGGCCGTCTGCTTTCTTTCGTTACCCTTCAGTCACTGCTGGGTAGGGCGTTTACAAAGCAGAAGCAGCCCCACACATGAGCATCCCAGAGTTGTTCGCGCTGCAGGTGACAGTATTCGTGACTTACAGGAGCAATGCTTGTGAGGCCGCAGGGAATTGGTTTGTGATGTCACTCCCTCGCCGTTTGAGTCTCTTAGGCAAGAGCACTCTAAATTATATTTCCATTTTCAGATAGTTGCTCAGCATACATCCTTAATGTACGTTGCAGATAAATGGCCAGCTCCTGAGATAAGCACTTTATTTGCATGCTTTATATGCCCACACAATGGGAGAGCCTCGTTATATACGCATAATTTAAATCAGCCCCCCACACTCGTAACAACAATGCCAAGATTCTTCAATAATCTTAGGGCCCAACGCATGAATCAACACCATCAGTGGGAAAAACACAAAGTTCTGGGGAGGTAATTTAACTTATTTACACTAGACGGGAACATTTAACAATAATTAGCACACCGCAAATGCAAGAAGAAGTAAAAAGAAGGCTGCGGTGTTGTCACTGTCGTCATGAGCGTTTGTGCTTTCGTCGTGTGCGCATATTAACGGACTCCATTTGTCTCTGACTTCCCGTTATATCTCCAAACTGCGCTGCTGAAAAAAAAAAAGGAATCTATGCCACAGAAATAAACATCGGTGAACGGTATGAGTTATTTAGACTTATACTAAAACGCTTCTTTTTTGTTTTGATGTGTGAACATTTCACAATTTCACCTCGCAAATTACGTTCGGGTCAGATACATTTCGTGTTCTTTGTCAGAGATCTGACGAGCAGGTCTTCGCGCTCTCTACAATTACGTGGAAAGGTGCAGCGCGCTCTTTCTCCTCTCCACATTCCAGGCAATCTATAAGCTGACGGAAAGGCGAGGTGAGGATACCTCGCTAAGCTCCTTCCCCTCTTACCATTCGCCTCTCTCTCTTTCCTGTCTGTCACATCCGGTTTACCTCAGGGCAGCGTGCTAGGTCCTTTGCCCTTCATATTGTATATTAAGCCTGTATTATTGCTGTATTATCCTGTATTATTGTATATTAAGCCTGTATTGAGCCTGTACTATTGTTGCTTTCTTGATGTTGTTCGCAACGGTAAAGAAATAAGATTGTTTGCTGGTGACTGTTTTTTGTTTAAAGAAATTAGTTCCACTAACGTTCACAACGATCTGAACACTAGTCTGGGCAATATACCTCGATGGTGCGTAAAATGGGGAATGGCCCTTAACACGAGCAAATGTGTCTGCCTTCCAGCAGTAACTCGCAAAAAA